>NW_025817162.1:0-1085 GCF_002878395.1 Capsicum annuum | reverse complement strand
TCCTTTCCTATTTGATCCCTTTGAATTCCATATTCGAAGTTGCGATCTGATCTATTCATTAAAAAGAATCGATTCAATACATTTCTTATGTACCCATAGGTACTATATTGGATTTGAATCAGATTTCTGATCAATCTATATTGAGTGACTGCCTCCATTATGTTGTTGCTAGCAAATACCACTATTTTTGGTTTTGGATCTTCCAAATCATTCCCGTAGGGGATCCGAACCCATTTTTTCTGATCCTTCGAGAAAAAGATTCATTCTCTTCATAAAAAATAGGAGGTAGAACCAATAAAAATTTATTTTTCGATTCATCCCTGGCCTCATTCAAGAATTGTTTTTTATCCAATCCGCAGGAATCAATAGAAAAAACAAATCCCTTATGATACACCAGATCCGTCTCGGTTATTGATAGAGTGAATAGATCTTCCATTTCTTGAAATCTCTCTTCTGATTCAAAATCGTAGTGTAACGTGTATCCTCCCCTATTCCGGTCATGGAATAGATGAAATAAATCAAAAAAGGGATTTTTGTTCAAGAATGAAATCTTATTGAAACTGTCCATATACGGTTCATCCTTCGGAACCATATCACATCCCAGATCTGATGAAATAGGATGAATTGAGATGTATTTTGTAAATACATAATTATCTTGAATATATTAACCATTTCTTTATTTTTCGATCGCCTGGAAGGGACAAAAGAAAGGTCTTGTTATTTCTTGAATAATTTCTGATCTCTAGTGAACCTCTCAGTAGGATTCGAACCCAGATGAAGTTCCAAGAATCTATCAGAGAAAAAAGAACGAATGGATCTTGTAGGATTCCCAAGAAATTCTTTGATTTCTTCCGAAAACAGATGATTAATCATCTGCTTCTCATATTTCGTGAATAGCCGGGACATTAAGGAATATCCAGAAAGGCATTTCGGGAATTGTCCTGATTCTATCTCTTTTCGTTCCATTTGAAAAAAGAAAGGATCCCAAAGAATTGATCTTTCTTTTCGTTGTTGAATCTATCTTTGATTAATCAATGTGTGATATTCCGAATCCTCATTACTAATGGAATCCAAATGATCTCTGG
>NW_025817161.1:0-4679 GCF_002878395.1 Capsicum annuum | reverse complement strand
CCCCCTCATGCCAGAATGGTAGGTGCAAGTTTGATCATGCCGATACTGTAGTGACTTTATGTCAACTCGTACAGTAGGAATGGTCATGATATGACTCGCTTTTTTAGCATTTTGTATAGTTGAGCCATCGGTTCAGCTAAAGGCATATATTGTCTTCTCTCGATATTTCCCTTGGGTTTGGGGGCAGCAGGCTTAGTAGCAGGGATATGAGTAGGTCAGGTTATTTGGACTTGGATGGGTTGGGCATTATATACAGGGTAGGAAGAATTTGAAAATTATGGAGGCATTTAGTATAGTAGGGTTTGATATGGCATTGGAGGTTGTAGTGGGTAGAGGGAGGTTGGATATAGTATTTGTAGGTAAGGTAAGGGAGGTAGAGCGGGGTTTTCATGGTTCGGGACATTCTCTAAAGGTTGGGCTGCCATTACTGACCCTATCTCTTTCTTCTTCTTATTTTTCGCTGCTCCTGCAAATTGAGTGTTTAAGCGGATAATGCTACCATTCTTAAGACACTCCTCGAATATTTCTCCTATTCGGATAATTTTGGAGAAACTCTTCTCTGTGACCGGTAAGATTGTTAAGGTACTGTGGCTCTTTCGCCTTGACAAAATATTTCTTTATTTGTTGCTCTTCAAATGGAGGTTGAGCTCTCACAGCCTCGGCCCTCCATCTCATGGCATACTCACGGAAGGATTTATTCAGTTTCTTCCTCATCGCCTGCATGTAAGTCCAACTAGGAGCGTTGTCGATATTGTACCCAAATCTATCGACGAAGCTAGAGGCTAAGTCAAGCCAACCTGCCCACTTTTTCACATCTTATTCAATATACCATATGAGAGCCTCTCCCGTGAGGCTTCTCATAAATAGCTCCATCTAAATTTTCTCATTCTTCGCTACACCCGCTAGTTTGTCACAGTACACACGCAGATGTTCCTTAGGATCTCCAGTTCCATTATACAACTCAAACTTGGGAGGTTTGTACCCCTCCGGTAGCTCTACATCTAGATGGATGCACAAGTCTTCGTAATTGAGACCCTTCATACCCTTATTTCCCTCCAAATGTCTCAATCTCTCAACTGCAGCCTGCATCATATAATCGTTCTTCGAGTTCTCGAATGCGAGTTGAGGACAGTTGAGTGGAAGTGTTTTAACATAGATAGGGTTTAGGTTATGGCTTCCGAATACGTGATTATGGTATATGTTTGGATGCGGAGGCTTTTGTGGAGAAGGATAAGCGGAGTTTTTAGGTTCTTGAGTAGGCATATATAGAGGAGCTATGGTATTTTGGAGATTTTGGACATTGGTTGGAATTTAGGGCTGGAGATGAGGTGTTGGATAGTCAGAAGAAGCTTGGGATTTTGGGATGGCAAAGTTATCGGCTTGTAGTTCTAGAGTGTTCAGGTTAAGGGAAAGTTTAGCCAGGTTGCGTACTTAAGCCAATTCTGCTTGTAGTTCCAGGATTCTTTGTTCTATTTTCATCATCATTTTGTTCTGACCGATGACACTATCCCCTTCTGAACTAGTACCCTCTTTTTCTCCAATAATGTGATGATCACCCATTGCTTCTTTTTCTCTGGAACTTATAGGTAAAGGAGAAAGAGAAGGAGGAGCCCCTTTTGATCTAGTATGATAGGCCAGACTGCACAAATCAACCTATGGGAGGGGGAAACAAGACAAACGAAACAATAAAGGTGAAGAAGTTAGCGCGTTAGTGATAAAAAGAACAAACTAGATTAACACATTGCACATTGTTTGACGTGTCCTAGATGGGAGCCTCTTTTGAGCCAGAGGTAGGCGTATCATTGTTTGAGAGATAATTATGCCATAAAATAATGCCATTTGCTCAAAGATAAACCCCCAAAAGAAAATAAAATTTATTTCATTCAAACTGTTTTAACATTGCGATAAATAAATACAAGAAAAATGAAGGTTAAACTACATTCAAAATACGTCATCTTCTTGCTCCTTCTTGTCAGCTTCTAGGTCCTTGTCAAAGTGGTGGCGGCTTGTCAAGAGATAATATAATGCTAACTTTTCTCCAATGCTTCCCATATTGGTGCATTTTTGTCCCCACTAGTCGAATTCATCTCGGAGCTATTGCACCTTTCTTTCCATTGCTAGAGCATGGTACTTCAAAGATTCCAGTTGTTTCACCATGTTGGCGATTTCTTTGGCATTCCAGTAGAGGGCTTATGCTTCGGCCTCTTTGTCATTGATATGTCTACCCCTTTTGATGCCCGGGGTCACTTTGTTTTCCCAATCATCATGCAACCATTCAATATAACCCACTGTGTAGAATGCATTGTATTTATCTGGCGCAATGCTCTCTATGTCTAGGCAGGTTTTTTTACCCTAAGTCTTGGCAATTCTATGGCCATTTGTAATCTTATCATCTTTGTAGTCGACTCGGTATGCCTCCATATTAGTAACTCGTGGGATTAATTATTGCCTTCCTGCTTACCTCATCAGTCTAGTAGGAAAGTATGGTTGCATTCCATAAAGTCCCGTCAAAATCAAGGGTTCTTGTTGTTGAGTAGAAGTCACAAAATCTGGGCTCAAGAACCATTCGAACATCCATTGGATGGAATCTTCAGTCATGGCCCCCCAACATTCGACCCCACTTCTCTGCCTCACTTGGTCACTTGATCCTTTTGACTCCCAATGTGACTCGAGTATCATAGGCAGTGATGTTGATTCCAAACGATCTAGGCATGCTTTGTACACCATGGATTTTCTGAAGATGCTCAATCAACCACAACTGCAGTAACAAATTGCACCCTTCAAAATGTTTGGCGCTATTTTTACAACGTCCAAGGGACCGATAAATATCTGCTACTATCATTGGTAAATTCGTGCAATCCCCCTTTTGAATCCTATTGCATAAGGCATCATCTACGGTGATCAGACGAGTGTGCACTACTTCTTTTGCTTCGATTGGGAAAATCACCATTCCTAGGAAGTAAACGATGAATGCAAAGATTCGTTTATCTTTCCAAGAGTCAGGGTCAGAACCTTCTGCTACATATATTTCTTTTCCTTTCCAATGGGCGAATCTCTTATCCAAATAACTATCAGGCATTTTCGACCGCATCACATTATGCTACTAGTCGACTGCCATGAAAGCCCAATTTTTTGCTTGCTTCTTGTAAAGTGACACTTTTGGGAATGATAACCTCAGCCCTTTGCCACCTCATTGTTGTTGGAAACATCTTGTTTTCTACGTATCCTCCTATTTCCTCCAAAAGTAGGGTTCTTTCTAAGTCTCCAAACTGAAATACTGATCTTGTTTCATCCCAAAATGTAGTAGCAGCTTCAATTAGTTCTCTACAAGGGGCGATGTTCATGAAGGACGGCAAGCTTCCCAATGCTTTCTCTATCACACTTTGTACATAATTTCCCAAATCTAACCACCAATGTTTCATGTGCGGTGGCATGCACCAAACCATGCCAAATCTTGGGTATGAGGTCAGGATGGCCATTAAATCTGCAAAACAAAACGTTAGTCTACCCTACCCCCCAAAGAGAAAATGACATTATTTTGGCATAATTGTCTCTCAAAATGCACGTAAATAGTGAGGCACTCTTTTTGGGACCGTGGTATCCCTTAGAACTTAGGGCCAAGTTTTATAGCATGACATCCTAGGTTTTGAGAATGTTTATTCTCTAGTAAAGGGATAAACAGTTAAGTTCTAGAAATAAGAGTGGTTTTGACACGGTTCCCCCAAGTAGACAACTTGAGAGTGGGAAAGCTTGTGGTTGTCAACGCACCGCTGATCGACTGATCCACAAGGCATTTCCCGAAGGATGTTTTAAGAGAGAACGTCCGTGCAACCACGCAACCGTTCATAAAAAGAAAACAAAGGAGGTTCCAAGCGGACGCAGGCATGAGCGAAATGCCAATTATATAAAAGTAGTAACACGTAGCACATAATAAAAATGACATGCTCAGCAATATACAAATAAATAAGCATGATAACACATAAACAATAATAGGGGAAACGGGGAAATGAATAGACATAGAGTCATTTGAAATACACATAAAAAGGGAAAAAGGGAAGAGAATAATAACTCATGATGTAAATAAACAATAAAAGGAGAACATATAGAAATTAAATCATGATGTCAAAAGCAAACAATATTATACAAACATAAAAACACATAGGGAGAATCCCACATAAAGAACAAATTTGTAATGGTTAGAACCAAATATCCCCAGCAGAGTCACCGTTCTGTCGCGCCCTATTTTCCTTACGAAAAGCGGCATTCGACGTGACCACTCTTTTTGGGATTATTTGAGGGCACCAGTCTAGGCTACTATGAACCTATTTTCGTTATTTTGTCTTAGTTCACCAGAGTTTGGGCAAGGGATCAAATTACCTCAAAAGAAAGGTGTTAGGCACCTTTCGAGGTCCACAAAGGTGATTTTCGACCGAATTCGTACTTTACATGGAGATTCTATGTGATCAAATAAGGTCTCTTGTTTTATTATTAATTTAATACTTATCTAGGTGATAAAGTAATTAACAAACATTTAACTTAATTATTTATCTATTAATCATCTAAGAGATAAAATCAATAAAAATATGTAAATAAGACAAGCGAGGAGAAAGAAATAACTTAATTTACAGTAAAATAGGGATTGCTTTATAATAAACTAACCACCCCAAATAAATGAACAT
>NW_025817160.1:0-4038 GCF_002878395.1 Capsicum annuum | reverse complement strand
TACACAAATTTTTGATCATGTCATTTGCACAAAGAAGTTATCCACTGGTTTTAGAATCTAGGTGCACATAGAATCGCACACCACATTTTGAAATTTGAACATAACTAAAATAGAAGCAGAGTTTGTACTATAATGTCACGACCCAACTTTTCAGGTCATGATGGCACCTACCATAACCCACTAGTAGGCAAGCCAACCTGTAGTCCGGAACGGTTAGTAACAAACTACTCAATAACATAAGGAAAAGAATGCGGGATATATGAAATAAAGATCATTGCATAGAAAATCCCAAAACGTGGTGGTATCAGTACAAGAGCTCCTAAATATAATAAGAGTACAAAAGTGATATATCAAGAAGAAATACACTAATTCAACTTACCTCTGAATACAACTTAGAGGCTAGTCTAATACATAGGAGAGAGATAAGTAATACTCCAAACGTCAGGAGCTCACTCTAAGTCCCTGAATCAAGGCTACTCCGCATGATGTACACATCAACAGCGATAACCCATACTAAGATCTGCAGGCTGCAGAGGCGTAGTATGAGTACCAAACAAATGGTACTCAGGAGGCAACTGCCAACTGAGCTCCAAAGATAAAGTAGATATATACAACATATAAATAGAATGGAAACTACAACCAAGAGTCCATAAATTATATAGTAAGTCAATGAGAATAACAAGGGATAACTATCCTATTCATGTCCAAGAGTCTAACATAATAAGACTAAGGAAGTATCAAGGTAAACTAACCTATTCCAGCTACTTTCAATATATGCCAATGCTATATCGTATATCTCAGGTCAATATACAAATAAAGAGCGAAAGAAAGATATATTGTAATATACAAGGCGAAGAACGACTATACAATATGAACAACAAAGGAAGAGATATCCGATAGTACCATGGCTTCATATAGCTAGTGTCACACCCCTTTTTTTAACTCCAAAAGATTCGGTTTTAAGTTCGAAAGGTTTTTTATTATTAAAGTGACAAAAAAATGAAAATTTTATTTCGAAAAGGATTATTTACATTTAAACTCAGAGTTTCCACTTGACATAATTGGGTGTGTCAAGTCACCTTTGAAAATCCTTTACAAAACAGTTTTGACTCTTTAAAACTGATCCACGAACAGAGATTTCGACTAAGGAATTCTGTTGACCGAGGGGAAGGTGTTAGGCACCCCTCGGTCCCATGGTTTGACCACGGTCACTTGATGGAGAGGATCAGCTAATTAGACACCACGAATGTATAAACCACACAAAGCACATAAACAAACATCAACAACAATCCAAAACCAAAATAATAATGTCCTGTCCAAATATACAGTCCAAAATTAGAAAAATTGCAAAAAATATCAATCCTACTCTATACTAATGCTAGACTAAACGCCAACCCGATGCCTCAGGCCTTTGTTGCGAACGTCCTCCGGGTACAAAATACTTTGAGGCATTCCCCGGCCAATAAACACAAATACCTCGGGGCATTCCCCGGCCAAATGAATACATCTGAATAAAATAAGATAACTAGAAAAATGTTCAAAACACACATTTAGACATTCAAAGCATTCAATCAACACATTACTCCTAAATTTGCTTACCTGAACCTACATTGCCTATTCCATGTCGGCCTACACATACAATCATTGTGTTCAACAGCATGAACCGAAATTAATCCGAATTCAGCGTCATCAATATCCATTTTAAGTAAAACCAAACAATTCCCATTACTTCATTAGTCTGTTATTCCGATCCCCCCACATTCATACATGACAATTTTTAAACACAAGCACAATTATCCATCCATATCATCATCGATTTCATGCTAACAACCACTTATTCAGATAAGACAACCCTAATTGCCAACAAAAATATCCACTCAACAAATAATACACTACCACAATATCCACATACCAAATATCATAACCAGAAAATCAAAGGGTAGAGATTAGAAATGGACCTTTGAAAAAACGATTTCGTGATAATAATGTTTAAGAAAACCCAGATGAAAAACCACCAATAGAACACCTCGATAGCGACGAACTCCTACTCGGGACCAAAGAATTTGAATCAATAGAAAACCTCAGTATGAGACCCCAACTCTGAATACTGAAACGGTTTAATCACGAAAACCCCAAGGCACGATATCAAAGACGAATACAAGAATATACTCGAGCAACAAAATAGAATGAAGAGTAACCTATTCTAACAAATTTCACTACGCCTAGAAGTTTTCCCGACGGTACAGTTATTTTTCCATCCTAATCTACCCGGAAATCAAAGCAAATGGACAAACTCTCGGGGTTTTTGGGACTAAACGGGTGGATGAACAATCTACAACTGGTTCCAACGACCAGTTCACCGAAAAAAAAACTCAAAGGAGACGATCGAAACTCCATCAAACGTCGATTTTGCTACTCCATTCGCTGAATCTCCATCAAATACCCTCTATGCTCTTGTTTCTTCTTGCTGTGTGTGTGTGTGTGTATTTTTTGATGATTTCATATATGGTGTCGGTGACTGTGTGTGTGTGTATGATTTTGGGTGAGAATCTGGGAGAGGTGGGTGCATGTTCTTGGTGTATTATGTATAGCGTGTATTGGGTGTACTGTGAATGGAGAAGAACATGGGGACCCCCCCTTCTGTGTGTAAAAATCAACATGGAGAAGAAGATGGTACTGTATCCCCCCGTTTTTTTTATCAATTGATATTTTGATGATAATAAGAAATTAAAGAAGTCTGAATTTGAAGCCCCGACCAGAAAATCCTCGACGATGAACCAAAATCCAACAAATCCAACTTGGTATCAGTAATCGAAGCCCGAAACGGAAAAATTGAAAAGAAGACCAAATTCTATCTCTCCCCCTTTTCAGCTTTCTCTGATTAGTTCTCCCTTCTGATCTCTCCTCTATGTATGATAGCCAATGAGAAGAAAAGAAGAACAAAGTGGCTTCACCTCATCTCCAAAGAAGAAGAAACCAGAAGATGGCATCCTCCCCCCTTTGTTCCTGTTTTTGCTTACTGATTTGTATCCCTCTCCCTCGCTTCACTGTGTGTGTATATGAGATTAATGGTTAGGTGAGAGTATCTTGGGGAGGATATTATTAATGGAAGAATAGTGAGTGTGTCTTGTGAATGAAGGTCAGTGAGAATTGTGATTATGATGATGACGTGTGTTAATTGTTAGTGGGTCTGTGAAAAAGGTGGAGAAGAACATCCATTTTGTGTGTCCATTCCCTCCCCCTTTTTACCGTGATGTGTATATATGTGGGATGTGTCTCATTGTAAAAAAGGAATGAAGATAATCAGTCTTTCTGGAAGATATGTGTGTGCGGGTCTATATCTATGGAATGGAAAATGTGTATATATGTATTAATGAAGAAAAAAACAAAAGAGAAAAGTGGGGTCCATGAATGAGTTGGTTAGGATAAGATTTGTTAGGATAGATTAAAACAAGATAAAAATTTGTTAGGGATTATGGCAACAGTTGTTATTTTTTGTATTTTTTTGGGGTATAATCACATGGGTGAGGGTATGTAGTAAGGAGAGCTAAAAATGGATAAAATTCAATTTTGGGAGGACAAAATTAGGTGTCTACAGCATGCCCCCTTTGAATGTAAACACGGAGTGTTTTCAGACAAAGAAGTAGACAACGAGATAGAATTTTGTCCCAACCATTATTCAAAGAGAATGAAACAAAAAGGAAGGAGGGAAATCGAGTCTACACCAGGATATCCTAACTACCCCAGTTATGAAGCAATCAAGTGATGGGTGTCTTTAGTGATTGGAAGGAAGATGGATTATTCCGAGTTGGAGAGTCGACTGAGGTCCCATTGAGGTTCCGGTCCACAGCTTTGTTATTACATCAGAAATGAAAATTACAAGTTAAAACTAAATAAAATGACAAAAATCCTATCTATGCACCTTTTTTTGGATTCTTGACTTGAGTTTCATCATCCTATTCTTCAGGCGGGCTCCTGACTTGCAATTTCTTCAACTTGTTGTTTGGCTTTCAATTTCTTCAACTTGTTGTTTGACTT
>NW_025817159.1:0-1626 GCF_002878395.1 Capsicum annuum | reverse complement strand
AACTCTACCACCCTTTCCCAAATCTTCATAGTATGACTCAACAACTTGATACCTCTATAATTGTTACAACTCTGGATGTCTCCCTTGTTCTTATACAATGGAATCATCGTACTCCACCTCTATGTTTCAAGCATCTTCAACGCCCTAAAAATGATGTTAAACAACCTAGTCAACCACCAAACCTGCCCTGCCAGTACTTTTTCAAAAATCAACAGGAATCTCATCAGGCCCCGTCGCCCTACCCCAACGCATCTTGCGAATAGCCCCCTGGACCTCCTCAACTTTGATACGCCTACAATAACCATAATCACGATACGTCTCAGATTTCTCCAAGTCCCCCAACACAACACCTTTGTCTCCCTCTTTGTTTAAAAGTTTATGAAAATAGGACATTGGCCAACATATATGTCTAGCCTAGGTAAAACCGAACCCGTACCCCATGTTGACACCAATCCAATGAAGATATGACATGTCACATGACATATTCTTTTTTCTAAACAATAGTTAACCAACACGTGTGAATACTTGACTTTTTAACTTAATCATAATCAAATAGTCCGATAAATCTAGCTTAAACACCGGATGTGAGTAAGTTCATAAATTTCTCACCTAAATGCTACATACCTTATTATAGAAAAGCATACTAACATAATCTAATTGAAAAAAATTGGAAAACTCATCATTTTATTTCCATTCTTCAAGCATTCAACATTTCTATATAAGGAAATGACTATTCACTCATTCCTCCATCACCAATCACTGTTTTTTTCTTAGATATTGAGAGGAATAAAGACAAGTAAAATACAATGGCTAGAGGCAAAATAGTGTTAAAAAAAATTGAAAACAAAAGTAAGAGACAAGTGAGTTTCTCAAAGAGAAAAGATGGGCTCTTCAAAAAGGCCCAAGAATTGGCTATCGTATGTGATGCTATGATAGCCATTATTGTTTATTCATGTAGTGGACAACTACATGAGTATTCAAGCTCAAGGTAAGAATTAATTTTATTCATTCATTTTTTATTATTGTATTTGAGTTCAGAGTCTTTCGTAAACAACATCTCTATCTTCACGAGGCAGTGATACGGTCTGTATACACTCTAATCTACCTAGACCTCACTTGTGAGATATCACTGGATATGCTATTGTTGTTTTCGTTTTGTATTTATTTTTAACAAATATCAAGATTAGTTGTACCTTTATGTGTCTGAGTTAAATTCTTTTATTATTTATTTATTTTTAATTATTATTATTTATTATTATTATCAATAATAACTTTTAATTGTGAAGGATGGAGAAAATACTAGCCAAGTACAATGGTGTACCAGAATCTGAGCCAACAAATGAAAATGCTACAACAGCAGAGGTAGTAAATTGAATTAATTATTTATTTAATTATAATATTTTTTAATTTAATTATTTTTAATTAAATAATTTATATATTTTATTTATGTCAAAAAGAATAATCAGTCGCAGAGTAAAAGGAGTCCTTTGAAAGGTGAAATGAAGATTTTACGACGGGTGCTAAGGTAAATTTTTCTTTTAAAGTACTTGTCTGCTAAGATTATTTTTTTACGAACATAAATAAAAACGGATAGACAAATAATACAAATACATATACATATATGTG
>NW_025817158.1:0-1157 GCF_002878395.1 Capsicum annuum | reverse complement strand
CCTAGGGTATCTACTATTTTTGCTTCATCCCAACTCTTTATTATTTTTAAACTAAATGGTTCAGGTAATTTACTAAAATATAATCTTCTTATTTCTTTACTTTCTTCTATATTATATGTTCCTTTATAATAATATTCTTTAAATGCGCAGGTATACTCATCTATATAGCACATATTACATATTGCTAGTTTTAACATTAAATTTCTATTTATATCTTTTTCTTTATTTTGCTCTTCTTCTTTTGTTGTTACACTACTAAATTCATCTCTTATAGCTATTTCACAGTTTTTCAATATTTCTGTTGGTAGTATTTTAGTAGTTATTGATGTTCCTTCTGTTTTATTATCAGATCTTAATATTTTTTTACTTGCTTCGGCTAGGTTTAAAAATCATAATTTTATTGTTCCTATTAATGTCTTTTCTATAAATTCTGGTGTGTTTGTTGTATCTATTTTACTATCTAATAATTATTTTGACATATATCCTACCCATAGTTGTATTATTTTATTTGTGTCTATTAAACAGTCTAAATCCAAAAAATTGTAATTAATTATTTGTTTTGGTGTCCATTTATTATATTCATCTTTTGGATTATATCTTTTAAACTTATTTTTGTAATTATATGTTCATTTTTTTATTTCTGATCCACTAGGTATTATATTTTTATCTAGAATATTTACTTCTATATTTATTAGTTCTAGATTTTATTTATTAATTAATTCTTGTTTTTCATTAATTTCTAGTTTTCCTATGTTTTCTAGAATTTCTGTATATGTTTCACTATCTTCCGAATCATAATTATCTGTTTCTTCAGCATCTAGTGTATTTATTTCTAATTCACTGGTTTCTGGTTCTTTATTTTTTATTTCTAATTTTTATTTAAATTAATTTATCTCATTTAATAATTTTTGTTCTTTATCTTTTTCTTCTTTTTCTTTCTGTCTCTTTTCATATAAATCTTTTAGCATTTTTAGTTCTTTTTCTAATTCAGCAATCCTATTATTTTTAGTTTCTTCTATTTTTCGCATTCTTCTGTGGTTTGTTGTTTTATTTTATCTATTTTCTTTTTTCTGTCTATCTCTTCGTTTTCTCTTTCTATTCTTACCATGGCTGCCAACTTATCTTCTAATTTTAATTCTTCTTTTTCTAACATTAAA
>NW_025817157.1:0-1621 GCF_002878395.1 Capsicum annuum | reverse complement strand
ATGTATATGTAATACTTTAAATGAAATATACTATAATATATATACACATTACAATATATATTTGTATAGTTATATACTAATTTATAAAACATATACACATGTATACATTAAATATACACGTCTATAAAAATCTATTCACATATATACTCTATTCTATGTATATGTAATACTTTAAATGAAATATATTATAATATATATAAATTACAATATATATTTGTATAGTTATATACTAATTTATACAAAAAAAAAAAATTATTTAAAAAAAAAAAAAAGATTCCGGGCCGGGTCGGGCCGATTAACCGGCGGGTCTGGACTGGGCTAGCTTCGGGCCAGGTTAAACGGGCACAAATTAAAAAAATAACTGGTCTGGGACCCCGGAACCCTAAAGCCCTAGGGCTTATCGGGTCGGGTCAAACCAGACCGGTTTATTTAAGTGGGCCGGGTAGGGTAGGGTCGGATTGGTCCGGCCCACTTGACAGCCATACATTGTGTCTTAAAATTAGTTAGGAGAAAAAGTAATTAATATTAAGGTAAAATAGGAAAAAAGAAGTTGCCCTTTCTCAATATGTCAAAAATGAAAAATAAAAGTAGAAATTCAATTAGGAAACTAATGACTAGTAAAAACAGAGGGAGTAGAAAACTCAAAGTATAGTTATATTTAGATGATTTTTTTAACTATCACTATAAAGGAGTTGAAGTTAGATAAGGCAAATTGTCTTTTTGGATAGACCATATGAGCCTATTTGACTAGATAACTCTGAAATACTTCTCTCATTGATTTCAATCTGAGCTTGCTCATTTGATTGTCAAATCTTAAGTGTTTATTTTTTTTTTAAATGTTTTTGTAGTAGTTTCTTGAATAAATAATTCGCATGAAAAAGAACTAATATCAACTATTCGATCTAGGAATCAGGTTCTTGAATTAATAGCTGTAAAGTAAATAGCACAAGATTTATCATGAAAAACTTTCTTACTCAAAGAAGTAAAAATCACGACCTACAATATGCTGAATTATATTATCAAATTACAACCACATGCACGTGTATTGCACTAGTATAGTTAGCAAGTGAGAATCCGGTTCTTACCCACTTTGTCTATCATCAAACATGTGCCACATAATATTTGCAAGTCGATTTATCTGCCAGTCAACTTTGTATTAGTTTAATTTAGAGAGTAGTTGATCATTAATCTATCTATATGAGCGCAATACTTGATCATATCACTTCAGTACTTGACAACCATGTATACTTGTGTCAGCATTTGAAAGCAACAACAAATACCTTTTTGAATTCAAGAGTATTTATTACTGATTAATAAAAGTAAAGGCATAATAGATAAATATAATCTTAAACTTAACATCAAATTATAACTTGGACCTTAAAGTTTGATAGTGCACAAATAGGACCTTTAACTATTCAAAACCTGAACAAATATGACCCCCGATTTCGTAACCCCATGCGTGAGTTTCACTCGCGCCTACGTGGAAAGGTAATCCAATCACACGGTGCCACATCGTTAAAAGGGCTGACTTGGAGGGAGGTCATATTTGTGCAGTTTTGAATAGTTAAAAGTCATATTTGTGCACTATCAAAGTTTTATTTTTTGTGTTAAAACGGCATCG
>NW_025817156.1:0-1013 GCF_002878395.1 Capsicum annuum | reverse complement strand
GGAAATATGTGTAAAAACTCATATCAAATATTCTCTAGATAAAAAATAAGGCAAAGAATTTTCACTACCCATTTTATATTGTATTTCATAATCAAACGGGGCTAATTGAGCTTGCCACCGGGCAAATATTAATTTAGAAGCATCATGTTTGAAGTCTTTATTAAACATAAATTTGACGGATTGAGCATCAGTACGAATTATAAATTTTTGGTTATACAAATCATATTGGAATTTTAAAACACATTTTACAATAGTTAGCATTTCATGGGCTACCGTGGCGTATTTTTTCTGACTTTCCGTCCATTTACCAGAATAAAATCGAATCAAACATTCGGTTTTCGTATGGGGATTAACTTGTTTAAGTATTCCGCCATAGCCGATATTTGAAGCGTCAGTTTCAATGATTTTTAACCAGTTAGGATTTGCAAGAGAAGTACAAGGAAAGGTTTGAACTCTGCTTTTGATTGTTTTGACTAAATCAATGTGTGCTTGAGTCCAAGGAGTTTTGTGATCCTTTTTCAGTCTATCATATAAAGCAGCTAAGTCTCTAGACAAATTTTTATAAAAAAGGAAAATATAGTTAAGACTACCGAGGAACCTTTGAAGCTGTTTTTTATCAGTAATAACATCAGGAAATTTTTTAGCAAATTTTAGAACTCGTTGTATAGGTTCAATAGAACCTTGAGAAATATTATGTCCGAAAAATCTAATGTTTGTCTGAAATAAACTTATCTTAGGTTTAGAGATAACTAAACCGTTTTGAATAATTATTTATTTAAACGTATGTAAATGTTTAAAATGAGATTTGAGGATTTTTGAAAATACTAAAATATCATCAATATAGACAATCATGAAGTCCATATAGGGATTAAAAATATCATTCATAATCTTTTGAAATTCGGAAGGAGCATTCTTTAAACCAAATGGCATGGCATTCCATTCATACTGTCCAAAAGGAACATTAAAAGCAGTTCTATAAGTATGATTTTTATCAATTTGAATTTGCCAATATC
>NW_025817155.1:0-1585 GCF_002878395.1 Capsicum annuum | reverse complement strand
ACTACCAGGAAGGAGTTTCCTGTCCAAGAATCTTGAGATGGTTGTCAGCCAAAATAAAAAAAATACAAAATTTCTTGATCTCTTCACCCCCCAAAGGATGCAGTAAGTATAATTATAATTAATTTTTTCTTTTAATTAATATTTTTTTAAATGATCTAATCATCATTCTAATATATGTAATGATTTACGTTAGAATGTGCATCCGTCGCTAGTTTCGACCAATCGAGAGTTGAAGATGCCATTTTTTCTTACTTTACGATCTGTGCAAACTTTATAGGACCCTAAGTTCATCAACAGAATAAAAATGGAATTGTTTGGAGCAACAATCATTACAAGAAAAACAATTTTGGAGGGTAGGCTTATTGTTGTTGATGGAGCTGTTGGTGGTGGTAGTGTGCTACTATTGGTGCTAATGATGCTCCTCTTACAGTATTTAAAGCAAACTATTATGAGTATGATCATACTGGTTATACAGATTTTGCCTCTCCAAGCAAATGTTCTGCATGTAAATGTCAAGACTACAGGGTGAAACATGATGTAGTGAATAATGCTATTAATGCATTAACTGCTTTTGTAAAGGAATTGACATCTAAGAGGGGTCTCATTCCATCAAAGAGGATTTTATTTTCATCCGCTCCATTAGATATTAGGGCTAAAAGGAGAAGGAGAGTGATTTTCAGGGCATTATCAGGAATCCAAAAAAGCGAAATTACAACTCGTCTGTCTGCATGTTGCACTAAGCAACATACAATGTCCAAAGGAGAGCAGCACGAGCTGAAGAAGGTGAATATATTATATTTCTTCCAACTGACAAAACAAACAAACACATATCTGTTTCAACAGATGGCACATCTGCAGAAAATTATCAAACAAATATATACATCTGTTGCAACAGTTGACTAACCTGTTGCACCAGATACTTTATTTGGTGCAACATATGTCTCGTCTATTTTAGAAAATCAAACAGCTCTTCGTACATCTTTTATTTGTACCAACAGACGACCTATCTGCTGCAACAGATGATTCATATATTGCAATGGATGGTTCATCCGTTGGAAATTATCACACAGGGTCTTCCTCATGTAGAAATTTGTCCCAACAGTTGATTCATTATTGCAACATAAATATAATATGTTTGAGATAATTTAAAATGGGAGGAAGACCTATTTGATTTGCTAGAAGAGATGAGTTATTCTTTTCCGTTTTGTTGTATCTCCGTGATTAGCATTGACTGATTCTGACTTTCCAGGTGGATGTAGAAGAAGCTACTGCTGAATAACATTGACAATATGCTACTCTTTTTATGGAAATACGAAGAACAGAAAGCGCAAAAATTGTACACAAGCGATAATGAAGATCTACGACAAGCAAAGCCGAATTCCCTAGCACCGGATGAAGAACAACTTGTCCATACTGAGTAGATATTTATAGCTTGAGCCTGTCAAAGCAATCCTTGGCAGTATACTTAAATTGTTTTTGATGTATTTGTTGAGATCTGTACCCATAATAATTTTTTTACACTTCATTTATTCGTTGACTTATTTCAGCTAATTTATGAAGGCTTAGATTTATTTTATTTTGTCTA
>NW_025817154.1:0-1587 GCF_002878395.1 Capsicum annuum | reverse complement strand
GAAAAGTGTCAAGAAAAAATGGAGTCAGAAAAAATATCTATCTATCTCTCTAAAAAAAAGAGCAAAAAGCAAAAGAACAAAATGCCTGAACTACGTTTGACCTGATTCTTGTTATGACAAGATACGTAGGCTTCTCTACTCTGGGGTTCAGTCCAACCAAAAGAAAATTTAAATTACCCAGAATTAAAAGAAAAAGTTGATTTCAAAAGTTGTATCTTTCACCCAATATTATGTAAATTTTTGAGCCACATGCCTCCCTTTCTTTCTAAACTTGTCCAAAAGCCAAGTTACAACCAAACAAAGACCTTCAGATTGATCTTTGAGAATGTCAAGGCTAAACATGTTATGGGTGCATGGAGTTTCGTATGTTGGAAATTATTTTTAAAAAAATGAATGAAAAAATAAATGAGTAAAAATGAGAGAGTCTTATTGGTGAAAACCCTTTTGGGCACCATAAGGCGACAGTGAGCTGAAAAAGAAATAAAAATGAGATAGGCGTTGGCAAAAATCCATTGAGGTGTCACTAGTTGAAGGAGAATTGTGATCGCTCAAGATTGATTCCATTTCAAACTCAATAAGTGAACAAGAGTTGTAATGATTAGTGTGGGTAAATCAGGTTGTTTAATTCAAAATGCATGTCATAATTGCTAGAATCGGCTACCACACCCAAATAAGTTTTATTCTGTCATTTTCAAAAAAATGCCTATTGTTTTTTTCCTTTTCTTTTTATTTTTCTATTTTCAATTTTTTGGTATCTTTATCATCAAATAGATTTTTTTGTCATTTTTCATGTGTCTCTGAGTCGAGTTCGTGTCATAACAAGTGAGAAAATCTTTTAAAACTAGCTACCAGCTTCATCAATTGCACAAAGCAAGACAAAAAGCCTACACATAAAAGTGACATGATTGTGAGCCAAAATAAGGCATGCAGAAAGTTTTGTCAAAAAACGAGTCTGGGAACTCATGAAAATACTAAGGTTCAAAGGGTTTATTTGAGAAACATGGCAAAGCAGAGATATTGTGTTTGTTTCAAAGTCACTTCTAATAATATAAGTTTGGGTCAATGATGCAACAAGTCGGTGATGGATGCTAATGGTTGGAAGCAAGGTTAAATATGACGAGGAAAAGAGTGATTGGCACGAAAGCTAAATCCACAAACCTGCCACCATGTTTTTGAACTCACAAGTTTTCTTTGATGGAACAGGAAATATGTTACTTTAAAATCAAGAACTTCAGAGTATAAATATCAAGGGCTGCAATGCCTCATTTCCACAAATACAGGAAGCAATGCTGTTGCACAAATTTGATCACCCCCGAGAGTAGGGCAGCCTACGTATCTCACCTCTGAGAGAGGAGAATTAGGTCACGTGTAGTTCTGGCAACTTGTTCTTTTGCTTGATGATGACTTCCTTTTTTATTCCATTGACTTTTATTGACTCTTTTCTTTTTGGGATTTTTTTCCGACTCTTTTTTCTTAACACTCTTTTTTTTTCTCTTTTTGGACATATTTTTTCTCTCTTCTCTTGTTTTTTGGACTCTATTCTTTTGCTCGACACTCTTCTTTTGAATTTTACTGACTCTATATTGA
>NW_025817153.1:0-1969 GCF_002878395.1 Capsicum annuum | reverse complement strand
AAACATCAAAAAATACTTAAAATTTAAAACTGAATACTGATACATCTGTTCAAAAAGCCTTTAAACTGTCTGAGCTATAGAGTTGATGGGACATGTCCCCAACTAACTTTGTCTACTGAAAACAAACAAAATCTGATGTAATAATGATAAAAGGATCATCCTCGAATGAGGAGGACTCACTGCTATGTCTACTGCTGCTAACTGGGACTGAGCTGCTAAGGGTACTCTGGATCTCGTGCCTTTGAACCTATGGTGTCAAATAAAACACCATAGTATAAATGTTTCGGTATAGAAATGTACCAAGTATGCAGATAAGGAAAGGCTAAATGCAAGGGCTTATGCATGAACAATTACTTAATTGAATAATCATGAGAGTACTGAATGAGAAAACATATATGAATGCACAAACCATAACTACAACCATCATGACTCTGAATACTGAAACTCGAATACTGTATTACTATCATTTAAACTCACTACTAATACTGAGATACTGAATAACTGAATCATCTGATACCGACAATTAAGTAGTGTAGTTGAGATCAGTCTTATCTAGCAAGTGATCTCAGAATCTGAGGATACTAAAGCTGATTGAGTAAATATACTCACGTCATTGACTAAATTTTAAGCTTTCTACTCTCGAATGACTGCATCAGAGATCAAACCTCTCTAATGGATGATTTCGAAATCTTCTATCATTGATAAGAAAAGATCATGTCCAAATCTGATAACAAGAATACTCAACTAAATCTAAGACTCAGATTAAGCCTATCTGACGGGTGATCTCTAGATATGATAACAAGAATACTCAATTAAATACGAGACTGAGATCAAGCCTATCTGACGAGTGATCTCTAGATTTGATAACAAGAATAATCAACTGAATCTGAGACTAAGATCAAGCCTATCTGATAGGTGATATCTAGATCTGATAACAAGAATACTCAACTGAATCTGAGACTGAGATCAAGCCTATCTGACGGGTGATCTCTAGAATCTGAGACTGAGATCAAGCCTATCTGACGGGTCATCTCTAGGTCTGATAACAAGAATACTTAACTGAATATGAGACTGAGATCAAGCCTATATGATGGGTGATCTCAAAATCTGATTCTAACTAACTTTATATGAGACCAAGCCAATCTGATGGGAGGTCCATGAATCAATGGACATAACTATGCTATGTATAGGATTGGTATAATTGATGTTATGTTAAATCTGATACATAGAATACCTATGTCTATGGATACATTTTCTTACATATACATGATGATATGTCATTCCTAATACATAACTATATATGTATAAGAATGTAATAACGCAAGTTAATGCAAATCAGATACATATAATAGGTATGTATAGTTATATATATCTAGCTTATTTATGAACAATTTTCATCATTTTGCACCTTCAATGATTAAATTTGATTTTAGATTTAACTAATATTGGTATGTAGTTTTTGTGATTACAGGAAATAAAATACCAAATAAAGGGAATTGTAGCATTCGTATTATTAAGAAATTATAAAGGACAACAATTGCTTCAAAAATTTTCAAAAAGAAGAGATTCAAAAAACAGAGCTTCAATGATAAAAAATGAGATGTTTTGATCGTGCTATTCTTTTATTGTTTCAAATTTTGAAATTAAAAAATTGTTACTTAATTTAAGGAATTCATTAATCACACTTTAATAAATAAGGTCTTAATTGGGGGCTATAATAAAGAAAGATGTGTTTTTTTCTTAAATATCAATAAAATTGTTAGTTCAGAGACATTAGTTAATTGTGTATATCATTCTTAACTTATGTATATAAATATTTAAAATTCGGGAGAGATAAATTTAAATGAAAAAAAGGAAGAGAAAGTAATTTAGTATCAAACTAGTGTGATTTATGTTATCTACGGGTAAACTACATGAATGGCCCTTATAATGGGTGAATTTATTTTTTTGTCCCTCACAAGAATGGTCT
>NW_025817152.1:0-2636 GCF_002878395.1 Capsicum annuum | reverse complement strand
TTTTTCATACAGATCTTTTAGCATTTGTAGTTCTTTTTCTAATTCAGCAATCCTACTATTTTTAGTTTCTTCTATTTTTCGTATTTCTTCTGTAGTTTGTTGTTTTATTTTTTCTATTTCCGTTTTTCTATCTATTCCTTCGTTTTCTTTTTCTATTCTCACCAAAGCTGTCAATTTATCTTCTAATTTTAATTCTTCTTTTTCTAGCATTAAATATAAATGTTCACCTATTTTCTTATATCTTCTTCATTGATTAGAAAATACTATTTTTATTTTTAATCCTTCATGATTTTCATATATTTTTTCATCTATTATAAATTCTTCTTTATTCATTTTATTGTAAATAGTTCATGTTGATATATATATATTCTAAATTATCTATTTGTGATTCTAAATTTGATATTTCATTTTTTTGTGCATTTATTGAGTTTTACTAACTCCGACAAATATATTATAATGTAGTCTTTCTATTCTTCTTTTTAATTCTTTACGTTTTTTAGAAGTAATTTGTTTTAGTTATCTTTTAATAATTTATTCTTTTCGTAAGATGTATTCATTAATTTGTGTAGTTTATTATTTTATCCTATTGAAATTTTAGCAATTTCTGTGTAGTATTTTATTCTAACTTTGCTATATTCAATGCGTAGATTTATGTTCTTTATCTGATTAACTAGTATTTGTTGTTCATGTATAGGTAATTTTCCATCTGTATTAAATAATTTTTTGTATGTATTAAATAAATCATTATCTGTGTCTTCTTTTTCTAAGGTTAATTTCATTTTAAGTAATTTTTCTTCTAGTTGTCTTTTTACTATTTCAAGTTGATTTTTGTAATTAACTTCTTCATATATCCAATTTTGCCTTTCTCTATTTTTTTTTATATATTCTAACATTTATTTATTCTAAATAGTATCCATCTGAATCTAAGTAATATTGATGTTCATAATATATGTGTAAGTTTTCTATACTGTTTAATAATTCTTCCTCTTCATAATCTTCTAATTTTTTTCATATTATTTTCTTTATGTCTATAATTTCCATATTTCTAAGTATATATAAAACAAGTATTTTAATATCATCTGTCATTTAAGTTCGATTAGATGCTTTTTCATAATATTTTCTAGTTGTTTGTTTTAGTCTAAGTAATTCTTGCATATTTTCATTAAGGAATTCTATATATTTTATATCGTTAGTTTCCATGTATTTGTCTAAATTTGTTTTCATTTTTTTTCTACTAATTGTATATTTTCATATCTTTTTTCCAAAATTCTTAATATATGTGATTTATCATAGTTGATGTGTACGTGAGTATTTATAAGAGTAATTAGGTATGTGTAGTATGTAATTTATTCTAGCTATATAATCTTTACCGAATATTTTTTCTAATATGATTTTTCTTATATCTATTATTACTATATCCTTAATCACATAAAATAAGTATTTTAAATTTATCTACCATTACATCAGATAAATAATTATTCATTTTCATAAAATTGCTATTTTCAAAATATTTTCTTCAATCATATACATAACAAAATATGGTCATCTTAGATTACTATATACTAGATTATTCTTAAATACCATGTTCTTTGGTCACTATTAGCATGGTAATCTGGATACTTTTCCTTTAAACAACGCCTCTACTCTGGTTACTCCCCACCACGGCTTCTCGCCTCATTGGTTTCACCTTTGGGATGGCATAGTTCTTAGGGATTTTTCTCCTTTTCCACTTTGCTAATAAACTTCTTAACATATTATTCTTCGAATAATTCTACTATAAAGTAACTAACACGAATTTATTTTATCATACCATGATTGTTGGGATATATGAATTTAACTATTCATAATCATAAATAAATATACCTGTTCGGGTAGTTTGATATTTCTAAGCTTTGTTCCTCCATAGCTTTTTCCATTGAAATATACTTGTTTTTTAATAACTAAGCAAAATATTTGTTATGAACAAGAGAGAGTATTTGTGCTTCAACTCATGAAGGCTTGCCTTGCAATGCCTTCGGTTCATCTTATTTATAGACTGAAACTTTATAAGAGTATTTCTATTTTTACACGTTTCTAAGAAGTCTTTTAAAAAATTATCTACCTAATCTACTTTACTTTACAAAAGTCTTCTAATAAGACAAAAGTTATTAATTCCTAGACTAATAATAGTCAAAAACCTATACAAAAGATTCCAATAATTTACGTAAAGCAAATTGTGAAAGTTTACATGTCGCTTTCACAATTTAATAGGTTGTCTTCTATTATTACTCCATTGATATCTTCTCTTTGTCGTATCTGATGCTTTTCCATATCTCCATTATTGCTTCTTATCTTGTATCTTCCAGCTGGCGTTCTTATCTTCTTAATTTCTTCTATTCTAGCTGAACTTCTGGGATATCATTATCTCCCCCATTACATTTTGAACATTTATGATCTGGATATTTATGTCCAATTGTCTTGCAATATCTGGTTAATAATTCTTCTGAAATAAATTTTTCTCTGATAACTCTGGCGATAGGTTCCATCTCTGGTTTGAGCAACATCAGAATCCATTGCCTAATAGTTTCCATATCTGTTTCTCGTAATTCCTTTGAATTTGAATATATTAGTACATGATTTCTTGAATAATAACTCCA
>NW_025817150.1:0-1102 GCF_002878395.1 Capsicum annuum | reverse complement strand
TTTTAACATCAAAGGAACATTTTCTCTTCTTATAAAAAAGTTGATGTTCCACCATCTTAAAAAACACAGACCTTAAATGTACAATGTGTTCCTCTATAGTTCTACTGTAAATCAATATATCATCGAAAATATAGTACATGTTTCCTTAGAAACTTCTAACATATAGAGTTCATCAACCCTTGGAATGTAGTAGGGGCATTTGATAAGCCAAAAGGCATTGCCAAATATTCAAAGTGTCTAGAATGGGTTCTAAAAACATCTTTAGGTACATCATCTTTTGTCATTCTTAGTTGATGATATCCAGACCTTAAGTCAATTTTAGAGAAGATCTTGGAACCTCCTAGTTCATCCAAGAGATCTTCAACAATAGGGATTGAAAACTTGTTCTTGATAGTGAATTTGTTCAAATCACTATAATCAATGCATAACCTCCAAGGGCCATCCTTTTTGCCTACTAATACTATAGGTGATGCAAAAGGACTACAACTCAGTTGAATGATACCTTGACCCATCATTTATTGAACTATGCCTTTAATAATATCCTTCTTAATAGAGGGATATCTATAAGGTCTCTTATTGATAGATTCAACCGTAGGTTTCAACACAGTTCTATGGTCATATTTACCTCTACAAGATGGTAGACCTATAGGTTCTTCAAATAATGCATAAAATTCATATATGACCTTAAGCAATGCAGGATCATCTTCTTGGTTCTTGTCAACTGATGCCACATGCTTTCTTCACTACTTTGTGGAACCACCTGAATTATACACAGTTAAGATTGGTTGCTTGAGTGTTTTGTTAATTCCACTGCACCCGAAGTCAATACTTGATTACCGACACCTCTGAGTACATATTTCTTCCATTTATACTAGAATTCCATGGTTAATTTTCTGAAGTTCCATTTAATATCACCCAAAGTGAGTAGCCACTAAAATCCCAGCACCACTCCACAAGAACCAAGAGGAAGTAAAAAAATTTAGCACAAAATCCAGCTCCGAGCAACAACCAAGTAATGATTTTCATCTTATCTAATTGCATGCTACCATTGGCAGTAGCCACCACTTCAGGTTTAATAGGCTTCACTTCATAACCTAATTTA
>NW_025817149.1:0-2152 GCF_002878395.1 Capsicum annuum | reverse complement strand
AGTCAACTACTAGACCTCCACTTTTTGATGGCTCTCATTTTATATGGTGGAAAGCAAGGATAGAGATGTTCATTGAAAGGGAAGATTATGAATTATGGGAAAGGATTACTTATGGGTCCCACTATTCCAATGAAGACGGTTGATGGTGAAAGATTCAAGAAAGTAAGGAGTGAATTTACTCCTTATGACTTATTGTCTTTGAAGAAAAATGCAAAGGCCAAGAACATCTTGGCCTGTGGACTAGGACCTACTGAATACAATAGGGTATCCACCTGCACTACTGCTAAGTAAATTTGGGATGCACTAGTAAATTATTATGAAGACACGTCTCAAGTAAGAAAATTCAGGATCTCTCTTCTTTTCACTAAGTATGAGGCATTCAAAATGAAGGAAAATGAATCCTTGCATGAAATGATGAAAAGGCTTACCACTTTAACAAATAAGCTGACTTTCTTAGGAAAAGTCATCTCTGAGGAAGAACAAGTTGAAAAGGTTTTGATGGAATTATCTAAATCAAAATGGAATATCAAGGTGACTGCAATCAGGGAGGCTAATAAGGATCTTGAAGGTATGACTCTGGATGAACTAGTAGGGAACCTAAGGACTTATGAAATGGAAGTTGTTGGAGTCAAAGAACGAGCATCACCTGAGAAAATCTTAGAATTGAAATCTTCTAATAGTGATGAGGAATTTGAACTTGATAAAGAGAAAGTTACCTTCATAGATAATAACTTCAACAAATTCTTTAAAAAGAAGAAGGGAACAGGTACTAAGAAACATTCCAATATCAATCCAAATGGGTGCTACAAATGTGGAAAAACTGATCATCAGATTTGGGACTGTCCTGTCTGGGAAATAGAATGGAAGAAGAAAGGGCTGAAAAGGAGCCGAAGGCAAAAAGAAAGGAAGAGCATGCAATGATAGCAGCCTGGAGATCTGATTCAGATGAAGATAAAGTTGATGAAACTACATTCATGGCCCTTGGGGATTCATATCTGGATGAAGAAGATGAGGATTATAAGGTAAGTATACTTGAACTTAAATAAAAACTGTCAAAGACAAAACTTGTTTCCTTGATGAGTGCATTGATTGATGATTTCCAAGAGTTAACCTCTCATAGGGATGAATTGTTCAACAGTCTAGCAAGTCTTAAATTTGATCTTATCGATTTAAAGGATTGCTCAGATACAATTAACAAAGAAAATGCAGTCTCAAGAAACAGGTTGTAGTACTTGAGATTTCAAATAACAATCTTAGGTCTGAAGTTCTCAAATTAAATATCACTGAAAATGGGAAGAAGGCCATGAGTAAAGAACAAGAAGGTGATGAACTTAAGCTTGTTAAATACAAACAATAATGCCATGATTTAACTGAAAAAATGAATAAGTTGAGTCAGGAAATCACTAAACTAAAATTGGATCTTGAAAGGGCAAACAGGTGGACAAACTCCTCTAGAATTGTTCACAAATTAAGTGAGAAAAATTTCAATGAAAAGGCAGGTTTGGGTTTCCACAAAAGTTTTGGTAATCCAAAAGATTTATGTAACATTTGTGGAAACCTTGGACATCCCACCACTGCATGTCTAGTAGGTACAAAAAGCAGATTAAACAGTCAAAAAACTAGCTAACATATCTTCTCAGACCAAAAGGAACAAAACCAGTTCTGGTTAGAGAAACAGGTGCACTACGTGTTGCCTGCATGGACTAAGAGAATTTTAATTCATCCTTTCACTCATAAAACAGGACCCAAGCTTGTCTGGGTTCCTAAGGCTAACCTTTGAATTCTTTTTGCAGAATAAATTGAAAGAAAACAAAAGGCACTGGTATTTAGACAGTGCTTGCTCAAGACACATGACTGGGGATAAGAAAAAGTTCCTTTAACTCTCCAAAATAAATGGAGGAGTATTTTCCTTTGGTGATGGAAAAAAGGGAATCATAACTAGAATTGGAAAGATTAGCTCATTAGAGTCAAAAGCATTGGAGGATGTCTATCTCGTAGAAGGATTGAAGCATAATCTGCTGAGCATCTCATAGTTGTGTGATACAGGTAATAAAGTTATTTTTACAGTTGCAGGAGTAAAGGTTAAAAAGATGGATACTAAAGAGGTTGTGCTCACTGCAAAAAAATATAAAAATGTATACAAAACTGACAT
>NW_025817148.1:0-1682 GCF_002878395.1 Capsicum annuum | reverse complement strand
GTGTAGTCCAATCGTAAGTCACTTTCATCTTCATTCTTTCGAAGTGCAAAGCTCACATCCAATGGAGTCTTGGCAATACCAAATTCCATATACTTGAATTTGTTAAGTACCTTTTCGATGTAATGAAATTGTGATAATGACAACCCTTGTTGAGTTCTATGGATTCTTATTCCTAAGATCACATTCGCAACTCTAAGGTCTTTCATATCAAACTTGCTCTCGAGCATTCATTTCATTGCATTTATGTTTGAAATATCTCTACTGATGATCAACTTATCATCCACATATAAATACACAATGACTTGGTGATTTGGAGTGTCTTTAATATAAACACATTTATCACATTCATTAATCTTGAATTTGTTTGCCAACATGGTTTGGTCAAACTTTGCATGTCAGTGTTTAGGTGTTTGTTTTAGTCCATAAAGTGACTTAACAAGTTTACACACCTTATTTTCTTTTCCTGGAACCACAAAACCCTTAGGTTGTTCCATGTAAATTTCTTCCTCTAATTCTCTAATTAGGAATGCAGTTTTCACATCCATTTGATGGATTTCAAGATCATATACCACCTCCAAGGCAATCAACATTCGAATCGATGTTATCTTTCTTACCAGCGAGTATGTATCAAAGTAATCAAGACCTTCTTTTTACTTGAAGCTTTTTACTACAAGTCTTGCCTTGTATTTGTCAATAGTACCATCCGCTTTCATTTTTCTTTTGAAAATCCATTTAGATCCTAAAGGTTTGTTTCCTAGAGAAAGATCAACCAACTTCCACGCATGGTTTCTTAAGATTGAATCAATCTCACTATCGACTGCCTTTTTCCAAAAGGACGAGTCCGTAGATGCCATCGTTTCCTTAGATGTTTGAGGCTCATTTTCTAAGAAAAATGTTACAAAATCTAATCCAAATGAAGTTGACGTTCTTTGACGTGTACTATGTCTTGGATTCTCATCATTATACACATTCTCATTTGGTTCATCTCGAGGTCGTTTAGACCTCCCACTAGACTGTTCATATTTAGTTTTATATGGATAAATGTTTTCAAAGAATCCAGCATTATCTGATTCAATTACTATATTTTTATTAATATCCGGATGTTTGGATTTATGAACCAAAAATCGACATGCTTTACTACTTTTAGCATATTCTATGAACACGCAATCCACAATCTTAGGTCCTATCTTAACCCTTTTAGGCATAGGAACTTGGACCTTTGCTAGACACCCCCACACTTTGAAATATTTCAAGTTGGGTTTCCTTCTTTTTCATTTTTTATAAGGAATTGATTGTGTCATACTATGGGGAACTCTATTGAGTATTCGGTTGGCTGTAAGAATAGCCTCTCCCCACAAGTTTTACGGTAAACCTGAACTTATAAGTAAGGCATTCATCATTCTCTTTAAAGTTTGATTTTTTCTTTTCACAATTTCATTAGATTGAGGTGAATACGGGGCCGTAGTTTGATGGACAATTTCATTCTCTACACATATTTCGCCGAAGGGAGATTCATATTTTCCGCCCCTATAACTTCTTATAGTTTTAATCTTTTTCTCTAACTAATTTTCAACTTCAGTTTTGTATTGCCTAAATGCATCTATTGCTTCATCCTTACTATTTAGCAAGTAGACATAACAATATCTAGTGCAATCGTCAATAAAAGTTAGGAAATACTTTTT
>NW_025817147.1:0-1420 GCF_002878395.1 Capsicum annuum | reverse complement strand
TCAGGACCCTCCTGAAAAATGGGATTTTACTTTTGTTCAGGATCCTCCTGAAAAATGAGATTTTACTTATGTTCAGGACCCTCCTGAAAAATGGGATTTTACTTTCTGTTCAGGACCCTCCTGAAAAATGAGATTTCACTTTATGTTCAGGACCCTCCTGAAAAATGAAATTTTACTTTCTATTCAGGACCCTCCTGAAAAATGGGATTTTTACATTCTGTTCAGGACCCTCCTGAAAAATGGGAATTTACTTTATGTTCAAGACCCTCTTGAAAAATGAGAATTTACTTTCAATTCAGGACCCTCCTGAAAAATGGGACTTTACTTTCTGTTCAGGACCCTCCTGGAAAATGGGACAACGCTCTCAAAAATGAAATACTACTTTATTATAATTCTTGTTTGGGATAATTTTCGTTCTGGTTTTAATTTTGGGTTTTAGGAGCCTGCCTAAAGAATAGGGTGATGAAATAGCAAGTCAGGAGCCCGACTGAAGAACAGGGTGATGAAATAGCAAGTCAGGAGCCCGCTTGAAGAACAGGGTGATGAAATAACAAGTCAGGAGCCCGGCTGGAGAACGGAGTGAAGAAATGAAAAGTCAGGCAACAAAGTGATGTATAGCAAGTCAGGAGCCCGCCTGGAGAACATGGTGAAGAAACGAAAAGTCAAGCAACAAAGCGAAGCAATTGAAATCCAAGCAACAAGTTGGAAGAAATTGCAAGTCAGGAGCCCACCTGAAGAATAGGGTGATAAAAGTCGAGTCAAGAGCCAACAGAAGCTGTATAGATAGGATTTTTGTAATTTTATTTATGTTTTAACTTATAATTTTCACTTGGATGTAATGATAGAGCCGCGTACCGGAACCTCGACGGAACCTCACTCGACTCTCCAACTCGGTATAGTCCACTTCTCTTCCAATCCTTTGAAATACCCGTGACTTGATTCTTTCATAACTTGGGTAGGAAGGATGTTTTAAATCAAGACCCGGTTGTCCTTCTTCCTTCTGTTTCTTTCTTTGAATAATGGTCGGGTCAAAATTTGGTCTCGTTGTCTACTTCTTTGCCTGAAAACACTTCGTGTTTACATTCAAAGGGGGCATGATGTAGAAACCTAATTCTGTCCCTCCTGAAGACCCAAGTTACACATTTTTATCCCTGTCTTACCACGTGCCCTCACCTGTATGATTATATCCCATAAAAATACAAAAATAACAAACCCACTAACAAACCTAATCCCCAATTATTCTTTGTAACAAAATTAACCACCCCTCCTATCAATTTTGGACAACACATCACTACCCCATGCCTCCATACCCTACCCCAATACCCACTCTCACCTCATATATACACACATACACACAAAAACAAAAGGGGACATCAACATACACGAAAAAAAAGGCACGATCAAAAAACCAAAAAAAGGG
>NW_025817146.1:0-5235 GCF_002878395.1 Capsicum annuum | reverse complement strand
GGCACTTTAACAACACTAACTTCAACTGAGCATGTATGTCACTTCTTTTTCTACACTTGTCAAACATACAACTCCATTTTCGTTGTATATTCCTTATGTTGAAAGACTCATGACTTCGTGGAGCTGATTTTCTTCCCGTTCCTTTTGACATAGGATCACACATTCACTACTTCACCTAATTGAGATATATCTTTCAATTGATGACCAATTTATTCTCATGATTCTCAAAATAATAGCCTTAATTTTCAAAGAATTTTTCAACTTGATCACCAAATGCCCCAGCTCTCTATCTATTTCTTCAGATGCTCTCTTTTTTTAACTTTAACCCTCTGATTCAATGTTCATTCTTAAACTGGATGTTAAGATCTATCTGTAAATTTCACTAGCATATCATATCACTAGAGTCAACATAAAATGTACTTTGTAAAAAAACAAACAAACAACACATATTTAAAACACAAAGAAAAAAGGGACACTCCATTTAATAAAAATGAAAGGTAGAAGAGCTTAAACATAAATGACAAAGGGACAAAAACAAGATAGATCCCAAACTACAACCTTGAAATAATTCAAAATATAGAAAAGAAGACAAAACAAACTACCAGACCTCTTCCTAGTAGGGAGATGGGTTAATTCTCAATTGCTCAGCCTGACAACTTAGCCGCTGGTTTGCATATCAACATGACTAGATCTTTGCTCACTATCAATGTTCTGCACCTTAATTGATCCATCATGAATCATCTTTTCAATTTCTCTTTTCAAATCTCGACAATCTTTAATACTATAAACCTGAGCCTCAAAATGATCAAAATTTCTTGAACGTCGATTAAGGGTGTGCCCAAGGAGAGGAGTGATCATTCCTTCCTGCACTAATCTCTGAAATAAATTGGCATATTACTCTCCAATTGGTGTGAAGCTATCTCTCGACTTCTGCCTTATTTCATTGTTTGTCTTGGATAGAAAATCTGGCTTAGAAGGGTTTTGGTATGTTTGTGGAGTTAGAGGATGAATCTGGGGCATTGGGGTATGCCATTGTGGGTAAGATGAGGGTTGAACATATATTTGTGCATTTTACATTTGATATGGATGTGGAAGAACAGAGTATAATGGATTTTGGGAGTGATTATGTGGAGCCTGGGCATAAACTTAAGCTTGAGCCTGAGATCGACGACGACGTGGTCTTCTTGACCTTTCTTGTTGTCCAACTATAATTGCAGATGCATCTTCCTCAATCTTTTTCTCCCCAACACTTCCTGAACCCTTTTGAATTACTTAAGTAGTCGCTTTTAATATTGTAAAACTCACAATGCGACAAGTCTTAATTCCCTTTTCTATCATCTCCCCCATTTTAAGGACCTCAATGAACGGCTTGCCTAATTCAGGTAACAAATATTGATAATATGTTTCGTCCTGCACTTGAATAAACACCTCCACTATTTTGCTTTCTTTCATTGGCGGTTTTACTCTAGCAGCTTGTTCTTGCCATCTGATCTCATACTCCCTGAAACTCTCAGTATTCTTCTTTGTTATACTAGTTAGGGATTTTTCGTCAGGGATCAACACCACATTGTATTGAAATTGTTGCTCAAATTCGTTAGCTAGGTCATCCCAACTAATCTATTTGTCAATGTCTTGGTCAACAAACCATTCTAAAACTAGACCTGAAAGACTCTCACCAAAATATGCCATGAGTGATTCTTCCTTCCCTCCAGCGCCCCTTAGCTGGTTGCAACAGCGTCTTAAATGTGCTACAGATTGACATGTCCATCATACTTCTCAAACTTTGGCATTTTAAAACCAAGAGAAAGAAGTACACCAGGAAACGTGCACAGATCTTTATATGAGACACTTTTGTACCCCCCAAGTCCTTGCAAGTTTTTCATAGTCAGTTCCAAACTTTTCAATTTTCTAGCTATTTCCTCTTATTCTTCTGTCATAATAGGCTTCTCAGTGTTAGGAGGAAATTCAGGCGGTTGAGGGCAATCGTAAGGACCAGTCGACTTAAATGTAGGCTCGAGAGCATAATGCTGATCACTAAAAATATTCAATGCAGGGTCACTTGTAGAGTAGGGAGGCACAACTTGTGGATGAACATCAACAGTAGGAGCTTCAGGTGGGGGTGGTGCCGCAAAAATATGAATAGCAGCTAGAGCCAAGTATGTGGTAGTCTTGGATTGGGGAGTGAGGAAATGAACATTGGAAGTGGTTGGATATTGTTGCCCCGGATTCGATCCTGATGCATGTTGTGGCATATCAACAAAAATGGGAAATTGTGCATGTGACACGGGAGGCAAGCTAGAAATATGTTCCAGATTATCGGTGGGAACTGGAGGAGGCGGCAACCCATTAGCCCAAGATCGATGCATTTCTATTATTTGCCGTCTTAATTTCTGAATCTCTTCATTATCTCCTACATTCTCATTCCCCGAACTCCCTATCTGATTAGTGACAACTAACTCGGTATCCTTGTTGGCCATAACTTCCTCTATGACTTGGAGCAATATGGAGGACTAGCCAAAATGCCACAAACCAACCACCTTAAACTAACTGGACAAGAGATAGCAAATGCGTTAGAGTTCAACGATTTTTCAAAACCTCTTTTTTTTCTTGAAAAAATCACCGAACCCTAGAAGGGCGCCTACGTATCTCACTCCCGAAAGGGGAGAATCAGGTGTGCGTAGTTCGTGAAGTCTTGCCAAAATGGCTGATTAAACTCTTTTTCTTTCTTTTTTTCTTTTTCTTGAAATTTTAAAAAGAAAAGAAAATAAAAATTTCTCAAAAGAAATGACGAAAATATTTTTGAATTCTTTGGCTTTAACATCCATATACAAAAATGAAACCTATGATTACCAAAGAAAATCTTTTTGGGTTTTCAATTTTGAACTTCATATGAAAACGAAACTTGAACCTATTAAAGGAAAAATCTTTTTTGTTGTTATCTCTTAAAGACTTATATGAAACACCTACTCTAATAAAGAGTGAAGAAAATCTTTTTGGATTTTTGAAATAAGATCCCCGAACCCACAATAGGTTGCCTACGTATCTCACTCCCGAGAGAGGAGAATCAGGGGTACGTAATTCGTCCAAATTGGACAATTAACGATTAACTTACAGATTGATCATAACTTAAGGAACACAACCAAAGACAAACGAATAAAATCTTTTTGGGTTTTCAATTAGACACTTCAGGTTAAATGACACCAACAACTACGAAGGAATAAACTTTTTTTTTAAAGTTTTCAAATTATGAATGCGTGGTAAAGGAATAAAAGATTTTTTTTTTTGATACTTTCATTATATGAAATGTACAAAACTTCTACAATTTTTTTTGTTTTATTTTATTTAAAAGCTCCTGTAAAAAAAAAAAGTTTTTTTGAAATTTTTGAATTGTGAAAAACAAAAGCCAAAAAGAACTCTAAAAACTACAAAACTCTTTTTTGGACTTTTTTTTTCACACTTTACTTCTAACACATGCTTTACCCCACATCAGTGTGTCAAATGACCACGTGATCCTCAAAGATGAAACATTTAGCATGTAGAAATGATTTAGAGGTAAGTCTCCTACAAAGAGCCAAGTAGGCCCCGCTAGGTCTCAATATGATGGACATAAGCATGACCTAAAGGCTGACCTCCGCTGGGGTTTACTAACAAGGCCGTTCGGGGGAGCATATGGTCGATAGTGGCTGCTTTTCTTTCCACCTACTCCAAACATCCAACGGCTCCCCGCCTAAAATAAAGGTGACTCAACTAGAGTTCGTGCGCATGACGTGCGCTCTAAGACTTGTTGCGAAAAGAATGACTCTGGTTATGCACATGATGTCAGGTACAAAAGAGGTAATACATAGGATAAATACTGTAAACAAAGAGCATGAAAATGCACAAAAGTGAAAACACACACAAAAATCACAAACAATGCTTATACACTCGTAATGCCAAACAATGCCGGTACGACTCCAAAAAAGGCTCGAATTCTGAAATAGTCCCCAGCAGAGCCGCCAGAGCTGTCACACCTCTTTTCTAACTCTGAAAGATTAAGTTTTGAAAGGGTTTTTATTATTAAAGTGACAAAGATGAAAATTTATTTCGAAGAGGACTTTTAACAATCAAAACACAGAGTCGCCACTTAGCATAATCCGGTGTGCCAAGTCACCTTTGAAAGATCCTTTTCAAAAATGTTTTGACTCTTTAAACTGGTTTGCGAACAGAGATTCCGGCTAAGGAATTCTATTAACCGAGGGGAAGGTGTTAGGCACCCCTTGATCCCTTGGTTCGAACACGGTCGTTTGATGGAGTATATCGGCTAAGTTGACATTGCAGATGTATAAACCACACAAAAACACATAAAACAATCAATCAAACACACGAAACAAAACAAATCCAAAATTTAGTATTCAGTCCAATTATACAGTCTAAAATATAAAAAAGTGCGAAAAATAAATCTTATTCTATTCTAAACTAATCCTAAACTTAACTCCCGTTCTCTACCCGACGCGTCGGGCCTTGATCACGAACGTCCTCCGGGTACAAAATTCTTCGGGGCATTCCCCGGATAAATCAATACAAATACCTAGGGGCATTCCCCGACCAAATGAATACATTTTTTTCAATGTGAGAAAACCGAATCATTCACCCAATTTTCAAACATTCAACAGAATTTCAAATCTTCAACAAAAACCACAAATTCCAAACTTTGCCTACCCAACCTACGTTTGCCTATCCAATTTGGCGACATTTACATTCAAACACAATAAATCAAAATTTATCCAAATCTAACCATTTCATCAATTTTTCAAATCTAACCCCCAACTTCTTCTTTTTATCGATCCATTAAAACATGATCAAGTTCTTTCCTCAAACCTTCGAAGATGAATCACCAAACGTCATGATCATAACAGCAATATCAATAAAAATCTAACAAAGCATAATCACATCACACATAATCACAACCATTTCGATAAAAGAATAAAGGGGAAGAAACGGGTTAAAGAAATGGACCTTCCGAGGATGATTTATGATGATAATAAGAGTTAAACGAGTCCAAATCCAAAAGCTCAAATAGGAACCCTCAACAGCGACAAAACCCCAACTCGAATCAAAATTAATCAATGTCAAAAAAATTTCCCCGAACGGATTTGAAAAGCAATGCAAAGTCCCAATATGAACCAATCAACGTTAGAATCAGATGCCTATAGAAAAATTGAGACCCAAATTTTGGCAGAAAACTAACGACCAGTG
>NW_025817145.1:0-1049 GCF_002878395.1 Capsicum annuum | reverse complement strand
TATTTGTGTATTTTGAATATTTTTAGTTTAATTTAATTTATATTATGGATAAATTAAGAAACCTCGCTACTAAAGGTGTTAAAATTTTTTATCCCGGAAGCGATAGTGGTAGTAAAAAGCGAATTACTAGCGGTAGAGGTAGTTCAAGTAGTAGCTATACCTGTGTGCCTTCGCCTCCGGTACCGCTTGGTACACCTTTTGAGGAAGAAATAGGTGTAGGTGCTCACGATATGGATTATGTAGATACTCAGAAAAATTACAGTATAGAAGAAGAAAATGAAGTAGATGCGGTTAATTTAGACGAAGATAATAAAAATATTGCTGAGACACCCACAGTAGGAGATGGTAACGTTAGATCTGAATCGATTAATCTCTCTCACCGTCCTCCCAGCGCCCCAAGACCTCGTAAAAGAACTAGTATTGCATGACAATTTTTTAAACGTATATCAGATATTGAGGTGCAATGCAATATTTGTCAACAAATATATAAGCATAGAAGTGGAGGCAAGCAAGGGGGTACGGGTACGTAAATGAGACATGTAGCTAAAGATCACAAAAGAGAGTTTAATATTGCAAAAGGTGGTGGGGATGTTGGTGGGCCAACGCAAATTAGAATGGACCTAGCAACCGGTCACGTAGCGAAGAAGTATAATAAATTGAGGGACCGGGAAGAAATAGCTAAAATGGTAACCGTGGGTTGTTTGCCTTTTAATTTTCCTTCTACTGATGCCTTTATTCGTTATATACAAGCAATTTATAATCCTATGTTTAACGGTATTCCTAGAACTACTTGTCGGTCTGATATTTTTAGACTTCATTCACAATATTGTTTTTATTTATCAACATTGTTAAAAAATATTCAATGTAGATTGTCCCTAACTTCTGATCTTGGTCGTGCTGTAAATAAAAATGATTATTTAACCGCTACTTGTCATTGGATGGATAGTAATTTCGTGATGCAAAAACGTATTCTTGCTTTTTTATATGATGAAGATCGTAAACATACTAGACAATTTATTGCTGATTCTATTGTTAAAATTGCCGGATAT
>NW_025817144.1:0-1110 GCF_002878395.1 Capsicum annuum | reverse complement strand
TTGACGGAGTGGCACGGAATAAGATTTCAAAATGAGCATGAGAAAGTAGCAACCAACACAATAGGAAGTATTTTCTAAAACATCCTAGAGTGGAGACAATAATTTGATGACGTTTGGACCAGACACATTTGAAATAATTAAATTATTAAAACAAAATAGTGGACCGAATTGTTTGACAAAATTTTAACTGTGTTTGACAAAAATGGGCTCTATGGTATTCCTAAGGGAGATTTTAAAATCAAAGAAAATGGACATAACGAGACCACGACGTTAAAACGACTTAATCTTTACAAAAAAGTTCTATGTAAAATATTATATATTTTCTAAAATAAATCCTTAAAAATATTTATTTAACCCCTTTTTTTTCAGATCAATTAATTCACTTAAAAGTCGGTAAACATTCGATATGATATTTCCTATAATGCAACAAGTAGCACATAAAATGTACATAATGATCTCAAAGGGTGACACCTGTCCTAGACGGACCCGAACCCCGTGTCGAGCCGCACTAAGTCAAAAATGCACGTGATACCAATAAAATGCAGTCTATTAGGGATAGCCATGTCTAAGTTCCAGTTATGCTATGTTCAACCTGGTGGAGTTAGGTATCTAGACTGGCTGTAAAACAAGCGGACAACTCGAGTCGGCAAGAGACAGCTTTACCGGTAGCAGGGCTTTCCGGCCTCACTGTTGGTCCCTTTCCGTCCTAAATCATGGGCGACTACAGAATCCTTCCCAGGAGTGTTGCCGCATCTCTGGTATCTCAGGCTCGGAAGCGTATACCACATCTCCAAATATACAGTATCTCAGAAAACTCAGATGGGTGTGCGAGAGAAGACAGTTTATAATGCAATTCAAATAATATCAAAGCAGTTGAACATGTAGGCAAATAACACATTTAGGCCAACAATAAACAATATCAAAATTAAATAAAGCCAATTAAGTCAATATAAAAGCTCGAATTCTAGTTATTTCCCTAGCAGAGTCGCCATCTGTCACACCCCTATTTTTCACCGCATCCGACCCCGCTAGGGAGTTGGTTTTAGAGAAAATGGGTTTTTCCAATTAAAGTGACTTTTTGAAAAGGGATTATTTTATTTACAGAGTCGC
>NW_025817143.1:0-1201 GCF_002878395.1 Capsicum annuum | reverse complement strand
GCCCTAGCCATGCAGATGTGCATGGCTAGGGCCTTCACCCATCTGAACCATGTTTATTTCATGAAACATTTCCTTGAGACCTTGACATATTTCATCCACATCCTTGTTAGCATATGGGTATTAATTCTCTTTCTTTTGAGCTTTCGTGAAAGATTGGCTAATGTGTGGAATCGGACTTGTCAATTTCCAATCCTTCTTCTTCTGCTCTTTTGCCCATTTTCTATCTACCGCGGTAGGCTTAAAGCCTAAGCCAAAGGAGTCACGGCTACCACATGGATCTACAGGTTTTATAATTCCTTGCAGCGAAACCCCTAATCCTTTTCCCGGTTCATAACCATTTTGTAGCATTTGGCTAGCCACCATGATTGAAGTAGAAGAGAGATAAGGCCCCGGAATCGACGTGCCTTCCATGACTTGATCGGCTGTCACAATTTCAAAGGCTTGATAAATGGAGGATTCACAACCCCCTTTTGTTTCGATACAGGGTACAGAAGGATCTCGATGTATGGGAAGGTCATCCTCTCCATGTACAATGATTTCCTAATTGTCGTGTTCGAACTTAACTACTTGATGCAAAGTAGAAGGTATGACTCTGGCCGTGTGGATCCATGGTCTTCCTAAAAGTAGGTTGTAGAAGTATCCATGTCTATTACTTGAAAGGTGATCGTAAACTCAACTGGTCCAATAACCAAAGCAAGATCTACCTTACCAATTGTGTCTCGTTTTGCACCATCAAAAGCCCGAACACATACATTATTGGACCGAATCCTATCTGGGCTGATTTTTAATTTTTACAAAGTAGAGAGAGAACAGATATCTACTCCTGAACCTCCATCGATCATTACCCCTTTATGTAATATCCTTCGCATTTGATAGTCAGATGCAAAGCCTTATTGTGACCAGAACCTTCTGTGGGTAACTCATCATCAGTGAAAGTGATTCTATTTGCTTCAAATATTCTACGAACCATTCTTTCTATTTGAAATACCGTAGTTTCCTTCGGGACGTATGCTTCATTCAACAACTTAATCAGTGTCTGACAATGTTCTTTAGAATGTAGCAGCAGGGATAATAATGATATTTGAGCCGGGATTTTCCTCAATTGATCGACAATGGAATAGTATTGGGTTTTTATTTTCTTCAGAAATTCCTCGGCCTCTTCATTTGTGACAGGTGTTTTCATTGGCCCTTGACTATCTTT
>NW_025817142.1:0-1286 GCF_002878395.1 Capsicum annuum | reverse complement strand
GAGCAAGACTCGAGCCAAAGGCTCGAGTCTTGCTCCACCTATATTAAATACAACTTTGGCTTCGAGACCGAAATGAATGAATAAATAAATGACTAAATGAATAAATAAAAAGAAGACAATAATAAAAATTGAGACTTTTCAAGTCTCTTAGTGACCTCATCAATGGGTTTTGATCCATTTTCCTTCTTCGTCTATCTTCTAGCACCCGTACGCCATGTAATGGACCTCAGGTTTAAACTTGAACTTGACTCGAAGGGGTAGACCTCATTGGCCCATTCCAAAATGCAAGAGGAGAGGAATCCATTTGGCCTCGAGACTTTTTTTTGCATGCAAAGAAAAGATAAAAAAATTAATATACGTTCAAGGCATAAAAGTGACATATTTCAAAGCAAAAGAAAATATCAAGAACCAATTTTTGAATGACAATGATAAGCACACTTGCACAAGAATAAGAGTCAAAAAATAAAATGCAAAGCAAAGACACCCACTTGCATGCCTCATGATTTATGTTCATACAAGAATGAATAAAGGTAAAAGGAAGAAGACAATATTCAATAAATTAATGCAAGAAACAAACAACGTAAGATTGCGCAAGTAAAGGGATGAGGCAACAAGGAAAATACTTATGACTTCTAAAATTGAACAAACATAGATACTCATCCATATAACCAAAGAAAATACAGGTTAACTTTTCAAGCAAGAGAATCTTTAAATTTCAATTAAGGCGACATTAACGAAAATTCATACATCTAAATTACAACTAAAATTTTATGAAAAAAATGTGTAATGACCTATGGTTTATATTTCTAAGAATCGTTGATTCTCCTTTGATATTATGAATCAATGAGAGACACGAATCAAATCTTTACACTCACAAAGAGCACATATAACGATCCAAAGAGCGCAAGAAAATTAGAATAAAATTTAGCATTTCTAAAAGTGAAATATTGTTTCACAATCATTCTATGCATGACTCAAAAATATCTAAATAATTCTATTTAGCCACAAAAATTTGAACTTTCTCATCATTTTGACAAATTTAAAAATATGCGGAAAAAGAGGAATAAACATCGTGGATGAAAAATAAAGCTAGCACTTCATCTCTTATATGAAGATTTTGGAGATCCCTTAAAATAATTAACAAGTAAATGAAAAATTCTTGATTTAATCAATTACTATTTTTATTAAGGCGAAACAAACAATAATAACTATTTTTCCAACATAAAAGAAACAACTTTACAGCTAAAACAAACATATCCGCCAACAATAAATTTAAACAAGACATG
>NW_025817141.1:0-1678 GCF_002878395.1 Capsicum annuum | reverse complement strand
ATCCTTCTGGGTAAATTTCTTGGTATAACTGTTCTATCCAATTTATGGTTTCAATTTCATAGTCTATTACTTTTTCTAATATTATTCTCTTAATATCTATAATTTCTATATCTTTAAGTATATATAAGATTAAGACTTTAAGATAATCTAGATGATCTATCTTTTAAAATTGGTTTTATTATAATATTTTGTAGTTGTTTGTTTTAGCCTTAGTAGTTCTTGCATATTTTTATTAAGAAATTCTACGTATTTTATATTTTTATTTTCCATGTATTTGTCTATATTTATTTTCATCTGTTTTTCTAGTAACTGTATGTTTCTAATATCTTTTTCTAAAAATTCTATGTAATTTATCATGGTAAGTATTTGTAAGAGTAGTTAGGTAGGTATGGTATATAATATACTCTAGTCATGTAATATTTACCAAATGCTTTTTCTAATATGATTTTTCTTAGATCTACTACTGTTATATCTTTAAATGCATACAAAATAAGTATTTTAAATTTATCTACCATCACATCAGATAAATAATTATTCATTTTCATAAAATTGCTTTTTTCAAAATATTCCCTTCAACCATGTACATAACAAAATATGGTCATCTTAGATTACTATATACTAGAATATTCTTAAATAATATGTTCTTCGGTCAATATTAGCATGGTAATTTGGATGCTTTTTCCCTTAAACAACGCCTCTACTCTGGTTACTCCCTGCCACGGCTTCTTGCCTCATTGGTTTCACCTTTAGGATGGCATAGTTCTTAGGGATTTTTCTCCGTTTCCACTTTGCTAATAAACTTCTTAACATATTATTCTCCGAATAATTCTACTATAAAGTAACTAATATGAATTTATTTTATCGTATCATGATTGTTGGGAATTATGAATTTAGCTATTCATAATCATAAATAAATATATCTGTTCGGGTAGTTTTGATGTTTTTGAAGTTTGTTCCTCTATAGTTTTTTCCATTGAAATATGTCTGTTTTTTAATTAACTGGGCAAAATATTTGTTATGAACTGGAGAGAGTATTACTTCAACACATGAAGGCTTGCTTTGCAATGCCTTCGATTTCTTTCATTTATAGAATGAAAATCTTTACACGTTTTTTAAAAAATCCTAAAACTAGAATCCTAAAACTAAGTGTCATAGCCTTTTGAAAAGTCAAAAAGGCTAGGAGTCTAAAAAAAGAAAAGTCTATATAATTTAGTGCCATAGCCTTTAAAAAAGACTAGGAGGCTAAGAAAAGTCTATACAAGAACAACTTACAATTCTAACAATTTTATGTAAATAATTTAATATCTTATCTTCTTCCATTGGTATCTTCTCGTTGTCGTATCTAGTGCTCCTTATCTTATCTTTCCAGCTGGCATGTTCATCTTTTTAATTTTTATTCTAGGTGTATTTCTGAAATAATGTTATCTTCTCCATTACATCTTGAACATTGATGATCTGGATATTTGTGTCCAATTATTGTATAATATCTTGTCAGTAATCCATCTGAAATAAATCCTTTTTTAATTGCTCTTGCGGTAGATTATTTTTCTGGGTTAAGTAATGTCATTATCCATTGCCTAACATCTTCCATATCTGCTTGTCGTAGCTCTTTTGAATTTGAATAAATCATTTGATGGTCTCTCGAATAATAGCTCCATATTGGGTTTCCATTAGCAAA
>NW_025817140.1:0-1455 GCF_002878395.1 Capsicum annuum | reverse complement strand
TTTAGTTTTATTTGGACATAATCCATCTTCACTATGACAAGATAGCCCATGACTAAATTGAATTGAGAATGTTATTTGTTTACAATAATTGGAACAAATAGAGGTCTAATCAACATTAACTAACTAAATTATTACTGGATGCAATTTCCATCCTTGTCCAAGTTGTTGCACGTGTTACTCAATTTTGATCGATGATCAATATGAGTATTTTATTATAATGTCTATATTAATTGATATTTAGACTCTCACTAACTGTTTTTTTTAGATCATCTCATCCTGCTCTTCAGATGTTCAATAGTATGTTATAAATCATCTTGTAACGTTTTGCTGGAAAAATGAATAAAATGCGCATTTGATTGAAAAACAAATGTACAAGAAAGTTACATGGATTGAAACGGGCAAAAATACTGGTCACAATTCAACCCGTTCATTTCTTGTTAAATTTTAATTGCTTTAATTTTTAATTATAATTTTCAAATTCCTAGTAAAATTAATTATTTTTCTTATTATGTTCATATATAACATATCAAATAAAAATGACTTCTGAGAAAATATTTTGACAAAATTTCTCATTGATTAATTTGGGCTATTTTATAAATCGAGTTAATAAATTAACAGGTCAATAATCTATCCGAACTTGAACGGGATACATGTATTAATTTTTCCATCTCTATTTCTAAGTGGATTTTCACTAGTAACACATAAAAGCATAGTTTACCAATTTATTATGAAGTGGGTGATTCATATAAGCCAATCTAAGTAAACTGAATAATAGGAAAAATCATAGTTGAGGAAAAAAACTTTCTAACTTTTAAGAGGTTTGGGCAAGGCATAAAGTATATTATTATAACTAAGTGGAATCTTGAATTAAAGAGACCTACGTGAATCCATGCAAGGAATGGCTGGATCAGAAATTTTTATTAAGAAGGTTCGATATCATAAAAAGTAAACACACAAAATAGTCGATGGGAGTTTAAGGTCTACTATATACATAAAAGATAATTTTGATCATATATAAATATATTTTTTGTAATTTCGAGTGAACCCTCTAGCCCCAACCTAACTTCGTGAATGCAAGGCCGATAAGCTAAAGAGTAGTGGGCCAACCTCCGTCCTGCCGGTCCATTTGCCTGGTATGCTTCAAGAGTGGCCTAAGATAAACCATTACATGTTGCGCTAGATACAATTTTCATAAATCCCAACAGTTTAGTACCTAATTAAATAAAATTTCAACTGTTTACACAATTACATAAAATCTTGATTTTTCATTCATTGTCACGATTCATAGCTAAGACTCGCGATACATTATCATCTGATACGTAAGTATGACACATAACTCTTATATTAATATCACAGAGTTACATTTAGATACATAAGTTTTATGTATCAGAAGCACAAAAAGCATTCCGATACATGATTTTTTGTCACGATCCGAGCCGAGACCCTGATTGCGAC
>NW_025817139.1:0-2405 GCF_002878395.1 Capsicum annuum | reverse complement strand
AGAATTGATGTTCCGAACAGCCTCTGCTATGAAGAGATTATTGTCAAAATCTTAGACAACCAGACTCGTAGATTGAGGAACAAAGAGGCCCCTTTAGTTAAGGTTCTTTGGTGAAATCAGTGCATCGAGGGAGCTACTTGGGAAGTAGAAGAAGACATACGCACCAAGTATCCTCACCTCTTCTCCGCCAACTAAAACCAAGCTCAAGGTAAGAGTTCCCCTTAAGCTTACTCAGTTTCACATTTTGTGTTCATCACGAACTTGGTATTTAATTTCATGTTCATGTTCCCATCATAAACTTGGTATCAAGTACTATTTGATATCTAGACATGCACTCCTATATCAATTTTTTTATTGTTACGCCCAAATTATACCTCTCTTACGAGAGAGTAAGTAGTTGCTGTCAAATACCGAACCCAACCAGGTTGGGTGTCGAATACCACAGGGAATACTGTGTTAGTAAGTATTGTAGCTATTACTGGACTGTTGATCAGAGGCTCCTTAATGGGGGGTTTTGTTTTAAATTTGAAATAATAGTTTCAATGTAACAATGAAGCAATATGTGTATTAATATTTTATCATTGAGAATGACAAGTTAGGGTTATGTCCACCTTATAGCTTTTAATTCTCTATTAACTATGAGTAATAAGGATTTATACATGCATGCACTTATAGAGAGATGTATTCTAATTCTAAATCCAAGTGTTTCTCAACGATCAAGGATTTATTCACCTTAGTTCTCTCGAATCCAAAGTGTACAACCAATCATACGAACTCTCTAAGTAGTTAATCTTGCTAAGGCATTAACATGTAAAATAGAGGTTGGAAATCCTAATTTCTTGTCACTACTCTCTTTTAAAAAAGGTAACATTTCTATCAAACAAGTTATTGCTATAATGGCACATTCCCTATGTATGCAACCACGAGAATTCAATCATAATAAAGAGAGTAATGATATAAGTGGATTAACACATCATAAATTCAAAAACCCATAGCAATAGAGAGTATACTACAAGGTTTCATTAACCCTAACAAATAAACTTAGATACTCATGAATAAAACGGAAATCTCTATAGAAATATTCATCATACCAAAACTTAGAACGATCTTGGTGGAGAAGATGAATAGCAAAAATAAGAGAGAAAAATGTTTCTCTCTCTCTCCTCAAGCTAAGCCGCTTTCTCTTATTTTCAAAATAATATAGAATGTGAATCCTCAATAAAAATTCAGCAACAATGCTTTTAATAGCCTTCTATCTCATAATTTAATTCTAATTGCTCAACTTATTATAAATGGCAAATTTGCCCGGTAAAAAGTTTCCATGCATCACATTTGGTCCAGATTGTAGTTTCTAGTTGCCACAATTGGTCCTAGTTTCTACTCTCTCTTGTGTCATATGCCATCCATATTCCATAGTCCCATAATGTCTTCATCTACCTCATTAATACATGAAATCATGCTAATCACATCGGTTAGCTCAATTACATAGATGTAGAGTAAAAACAAAATAAACTAGGCACTTTGTGCTCTAAACATAGCTAAAATATGGATAAATTATGGTGCTTAGGCATATAAATACACCGAAGATCACCACCCCACACTTAAAGCTTTGTCCGTCCTTGAACAGCATATTTATTTATACATACTACACAAGCCTTAGCACCCGCAAAGGAGGACAACATGCTCTAATAGGCTCACACAACAATTATGAGCATGACGTAGATTCAGGAATCATTACTACAGACAACCTACCCTAAAGAATAGACTCATTAAGTTGGCAATTTCATGCATATCGTTTAAGCGTAGAAATCATATAAATTACCCAACCTTCATCAACCATGTGCCCTCACAATAAGAAAGTTACCCATAATCACTCATAATCATGCAATTTCTAACAAAATGGGTACAAGAATCAAGTTGCGCTCACTCTCACAAAGAATTCTCAAATTACAACTAATGAACATATACTTGCCCTTAGTGCAATACTCCACTAAAATCAGAATGTTAAGATTAGGATCATATAGGTCTTTTACTGGTTGTAATGTAGGCTAAAGGATGGGTAGGAACTATTTTTGCCAGAAATAGTGACTATCTTCCCTAAGCGCTTTAATACACTACATTATCCAATTAAGACAAATCTCCAACAACCTGTTTACACTTCTTCTATCTTCACAGATTTTCTTTTCACCCCAACTTCTTAAGCTTAACTAATAACACTTTGGTAGAAGTATGCAACCCTTTCAAATTTTTTTTTTTGCACCTTTTTCACATTATGCACCCCTATAATAGCCACCCTCAACTTAAGTAATTTTCCTTTGTTGCAGTGCACAATGTCCAAGAAGGAGCAGGGCCAAAATAGGTTCATTGTAACATGTCTGGGATAAAATTTTGAACTTTTTCAAAAA
>NW_025817138.1:0-2178 GCF_002878395.1 Capsicum annuum | reverse complement strand
AATTGAAATTGATAAAAGTGAATATTGGTTTATGTCAATTCAATGTTGGTTGTTTAAATTAGAATGAACATCGATTGTGTTGATCTTGATAGTATCATATGTTAGGACATCGAAATAGATAGGCAAATAGGAGGTTGGGTAAGCAAAACCTAGGAATGGTGGATTGTTGAATATTTGGACGTTTGTTTGAATGATTGTTGTTTTATCACATTCGAATTCATTGTATTCATTTTTACTGGGAAATGCCCCAAGGTGTTCTGTACTTATTCACTAGGGAATGCCTCGAAGTATTAAGTTAGCGGAAGATATTCGTGATCAAGATCCGAGGCACCGGGTGGAGCATAGTTTAGGATTATTGTAGGTTTACATTTCAGTACCTTTAATTTTTGGTTTGTAATAATTGGACTAGACATTAATATTTGGATTTTCATTTTTTTAGTTTGGTTGTTTTATGTGTTTTGTAGTTTGTACATTCATAGTGTTCATGCTAGCTGATATACTCTACGGAGAGACCGTGGTTAAATCACAGGATCGAGGGTTGCCTAACACCTTCCCCTCGGTCAACAGAATTCCTTAGCCGGAATCTCTATTTGCAAACTAGTTTAAAAAGTCAAAATCATTTTGAAAAGGATTTTTTAAAGGTGACTGGGCACACCGGATTATGCCAAGTGGAAATTCTGAGTTTAAATGTAAAATTCCTTTTCAAAAAAAATCTTTATTTTATCACTTAATAATAAAAACCCTTTTCAAACTTAAAATCAACCTTTTTTAGTTAAAAAAAAAGGGGTGTGACAGTAGGTACCAGCTCATGGTTTAGCTTGTGGTCCCTCGAGACTGTAAGCATCGTGTGACGCCTAGGGTGTACTCTCGGGGCATTACAAACTTGGTATCAAAACCTAAGGTTTTAAAGTTTCCTAGGAAGTCTGAAAGTCACATCAAGTAGAGTCTTGGGCATGGGTGTGAAGCGCGTCACACTTATGGGCAAGAGGCTATGAGGCGTTGTAGGAAAAGTTTCCCATATTTCAGTATTCATATCGTGCGATAGAGCATGAGCTCATGTTAAACTCTCTGTATAATATATATTTTCCTTTCTGTTTACAAAACATGCCTCCTAAAAAGACCAATAAAATAAGAAATATGAACCAGCCACAACCTCAGCCCGTTCAGGAAGATCCCTTGAATCAGTATGTTTCCCGTGCAGAGTTTAGAGCTATATTCACTACTCTAGCTCACTCTGTAGTGGCTTAAAATGCTTATCCATCTATTGTTCCAGCCAACCCAGTGGCTACTACTTCATTTAGAATTCAAGACTTCACCAGAATAAATCCTCCTTTATTTTCAGGATCCAAATCTGAAGAGGATCCGAAGGAATTCTTAGACATAGTGCAGAAGGTAATAGATATTATGGGGGTAACTTCTATTGAGAGTGTTTAGCTAACTATCAGTTTCAAGATGTGGATCATACATGGTTTAAGCAGTAGAAAGTAGATAGAGGCGCTAATATAGGGCAAATAGAATGGGGAGAGTTTGCTACAACCTTCTTAGAGAGATTCTTTTCATTGGAGTTGAGAAAATCCAAGGTTTTAGAGTTTATTAACTTAAGGTAGGAAAACATGAGTGTGAAGGAGTATTCCCTTAAGTTTACTCAGTTATATAGGTATGCTTCTCATATGGTAGAGATAGCAGGTCTAAGATGAGCAAGTTTATGTCTGGTGTATCTGACAGTGTGGTCAAGAAGTGTAAGACGACAATGTTAATTAAAGAGATGGACTTGTATCGGCTCATGGTCCATTCCCAATAGATCGAGGAGCAGAAGACTAAGAAGAGAGAGAGGGAGAACAAGAAGGCTAGAATGGGTAGCTTTAATTTCAATCAGCTAAGGTCAGAAGGTGGTAACCGTCCTCAGTTCCATTAAAAATATTCATTCCCAGCTCTATCTTCCGCCAGTGCCCCGGTACCCAAGTTCAGAAATGATAATAGGGATAGAGCGCCAGGATCTAAGTTGTAGGGTAGTGTGAACAGTGCTCGTACAAATCCTCTTTGCCAAAAATATGGTAGAAACCATCGGGATGAGTGTAAAGCTGGTAGTGATTGTAGCGACCTGAGACTATGCTCTAGTCATCACATAGTGCTTGGAACCACAAGTGATCCCAAGCTAAATCAGTAGCTGGCATACTT
>NW_025817137.1:0-1551 GCF_002878395.1 Capsicum annuum | reverse complement strand
GAAATACGCGATAAGGTGGCGTGAACAGGCCGCCAGGGTAAAGCCTCCAATGAAAGAAAGTAAGTTGGTAGAGGTTTTCATTCAGGCATAGGATGAGACCTATTTTCAACATTTACTTCCGGCAATGGGAAAGTCTTTTATTGAAGTCCTCAAAATGGGGGAGATGATAGAGGACGAAAATAAGATCGGCTGAATAGTGAGTTTTGCCGCATTAAAAGCCACTACACAAGCGATTCAAGGTGGATTTGGCGCATTCGGAGGTAAAAAAAAGAAAGAGGACGTGGCGACTGTCGTAGCTGGAACCCATTCCTATCCCAAAAGACCACCTCGCCCCTATCTCCAATCTCAAGCCCAAGTCTACGTCTAACCTTCATATATTCCTCCCCTCCATTACTACCCTTCACAAATCCTTTATATTCCATTCCACCACCCCCATACCCAGTATATAGTGCAGAGTCATATACCCAAATCCTTTTCTACCCGCAGTGGTGCGCGCAAGCTCTACAAAATTGCCCATTCTCTCCACCAAATTACCAAAACCCCTCCAGACCCAGTTTTCAACCTAGGCCCGAGTATAAGAAAGAGAAGGCGGTCAAAAATCAATTCACACCTCTTGGGGAGTCATATGCTAGCCTGTTTGATAGGTTGAGGAAATTGAAGGTCTTAAGCCCAATTCAAGGAAGGCTTTCAAATCCACCGCTGAGGAATCTTGATTATTCTTTAAGGTGTGTGTAGTGTTCTGAGATGCCAGGCCATGATATCGAAAAATTCTGGCATTTAAAGAGAGCTATCCAAGATTTAATTGACATAAATCAGATGCTGGTCCAGGCCCCAGAGGGTCCAAATATTAACCAGAATCCGCTGCCAACCCATGCTAAAACCAATATGTTAGAATTGATATATGATGGGAAAGAGTTGTCAAGGTGTTATAAGCCTATTGTCAAGGTACAGACCATTGAGGAGAAATCGGTGAATGTAGCAGAGTCTTTGAAAGTAATGTCATTGAGCCAGGAAGGAATGAGAGAAGATAAAGACCAAGAAAGCACAAAGAAACCCCTGATCACAGTACAAGGCACCAGAAGGTATGTTGATTTAAGTCAGGATAAACCTAAGTTGACAGTGGTAGGAGCTCTAAGTCAGCCCATCTTGACGGTGAAAGGAGCACTGGAAGCGCCTATTGTCCTTAAACCAGTGACCCAACCTCCGATAGTTGATACGAAAAGGGTTCCCTGGAATTATGGGAGGACTGTGATGACCTATCACGGGAAAGAAGTAGTGGAAGATATAAATAAGGTAGGGGGTTTGACTAGGTCAGGAAGATGCTTTGTGCCTGAAAGCTTAAGAAAGTCCACGCCAATGGTGAGTGGACCGTCATCTATCAAAAAGCCTATCACCGAAAAAGAAGCCAAAGAATTTTTGAAAAAGATGAAATTGCCAGAGTATTCAATAATAGACCAGTTGAAGAAAACCCCTGCTCAAATTTCCCTCTTATCTTTGTTGTTGTACTCCAAGAAGCATCGTGATATTTTACTGAAGGTATTAAATGAAGCA
>NW_025817136.1:0-1269 GCF_002878395.1 Capsicum annuum | reverse complement strand
TCCTCAATAGTCGTAGGTTTCATTTTTGGTTGATCTTATTTCAAAAACTCAAAAAGATTTTCTTCACTCTTTATTTAGAGTAAGTGTTTCATATACATCTTTAAAAGAAAACTACAAAAAGATTTTTCTTTAATAGGTTCAAGTTTCATTTTCATATGAAATTCAAAACTGAAAATCCAAAAAGATTTTTCTTTGGTAATCATAGGTTTCATTTTGTATAGGAATTTTAAACGTGAAAATGCAAAAAGAGTCGATTCTTTTGACAATTTGTTAGTTTCTTCTCTTTTTAAAGTTTCAAGAAAACAAAAAAAGAAAGGAAAAAGTTTAATTAGCCATTTTGACAAAACTTCACGAACTACGCACACCTGATTCTCCTTTTTCGGGGGTGAGATACGTAGGCGCCCTTCTTGGGTTCGGTGATCTTTTCTAAAAAAAAGGGGGTTTTGAAGAAAAAATGTTGAACTCTAACATATTTGTTACCTCTTGTTCAGTTAGTTTAAGGTGGTTGGTTTATGACTTCCTGGATGGTCCTCCACATCACACCAAATTCAAGGAAGGGTTAGTTGTGTCCAACAAGGATATGGAGAGTGGCATCATGGATGAAACAAAGAGATTGAGAGTTTAAAGGAAGAGAATTTGAGTCTGAGACAACAAATAATGAAAATGTACCGAGCTTGGTCCAGTGGGCTGCCTCCACCTCCGTTCCGCACTTTTGTCCCTGCAAATACCTTGAGTCCTCCACCAACATTGCAAAGTCAGTTTCTTACTGTTGTTGATACATCACAGCATGCCATAGAATCCATTTCACGTCAAATGCACCCCAATGCTTCCGCCTCTCATTCTTTAGCTCCTCAGTATAAGCCTACCACATTCATAGCACCACATACCGTCTGTACTTTTATTGCTCAACCTTCTACTGAAGCTTCTACATTGCCTATCAATCCAACAGTTCTGCTGCCCCAATCTGCTAGTAGACCCATGTTCAAGGCTCTTGATGATCATTGCTATACTCTTGAGCCTACAGTTAAGTTAAGAGGAATGCCAAAATTTCTTACCAAGAAGCCTAGCATACCAGAAAAATCAGAGAAAATGGTGGGGAAAGTGAAGAGTGTAGAAAATGATATGGAAAGTTTCCTGGGACTTGTGGGTAAAGAAGATGTTTCATATAAAGACTAAGGCATGTCTTCAAGTATCATCCTTCTTCAAAGCTTTGAGATATCTTAATTTGAGGAACATAATGGGCAGAAGGATTCTGTGAAACATTTGGGA
>NW_025817135.1:0-1159 GCF_002878395.1 Capsicum annuum | reverse complement strand
TGAGTCACCTGAGCACGCGCCAGGATTCACTCCGCGACATTATTATCTTGGCAGTTCTGGTGTGCCCTTGGTAGCTCCCCAATCAAAATCAGCTGCTCAGCCAGCGCCACCGATCACATCGGTATTCGTGGCTCTGCCACCACATGAAACTCCCATATATGTTGTGCGTCCCACAATGAGGTTTCCTAGGTCTGCCAGTGAGCCAGTACTAAAGGTTCCAGATAGTCAGTATTATGCCCCGGAGCCTACTTTGCAAATGAATGAACCATATGGGTACACTCAGCCGCCTGCATTTCCATTTTATACGGAGAAACCCGTCGCAGCAGAGGAACAGGATATCATAGCCCAAAAATTGAAAAGTTTAGAACAGGCAATGAGGAATTTGCAAGGAATCGGAGATTATAGGAGTGTTTTCTATAAAGATCTTTGCATGTCCCGGTTTTAAGATGCCTAAGTTCGAGAAGTATGTAGGACACGGTGATCCCGTGACGCACTTAAGACGTTATTGCAACCAGTTGAGGGCTGTAAGAGGAAAGAAAGAACTGCTCATGGCTTTCTTTGGCGAGAGTCTTTTTGATCTGGCTTCAGAATGGTTTATCGATCGAGATATCGATAAATGAAATAGCTGAGATGATTTGGCTTCTGAATTTGTTCAACATTTTTAGTACAACATCGACCTGATTTCAAACGAAAAAGCTTTGGTCAACATGAAGAAAAAGAGCACTGAAGGTTTTAGGGAATACGCGTTAAGGTGGCGTGAACAAACCTCCAGGGTAAAGCCTCCAATGAAAGAAAGTAAGTTGGTAGAAGTTTTCATTCAGGCGCAGGATGAGACCTATTTTCAACATTTACTTCCGGTAAAGGGAAAGTCTTTTATGGAAGTCCTCAAAATAGGGTAGATGATAGAGGGCGGAATTAAGACCGGCCGAATAGTGAGTTTTGCCGCATTAAAAGACACCACACAAGCGATTCAAAGTGGATCTGGCACATTTAGAGGTAAAAAGAAGAAAGAGGATGTGGTGACTGTCGTAGCTGGAACCCATTCCTATCCCAAAAGACCACCTCGCCCCTATCCCCAATCCCAAGCCCAAGTCTACGCCCAAGCTCCATAAATTTCTCCCCACCATTACTACCCTCTACAAAACCCTTTATATTCCAT
>NW_025817134.1:0-1585 GCF_002878395.1 Capsicum annuum | reverse complement strand
CACCGCTCTCTCAGGCACAATTCTCTGCTCCTACTGAATCACCTGAGCACGCGCCAGGATTCACTCCGCGACATTATTATCTTGGCAGTTCTGGTGTGCCCTTGGCAGCTCCCCAATCAAGACCAGCTGCTCAGCCAGCGCCACCGATCACACCGATATTCGTGGCTCCGCCACAATAAAACTCCCATATATGTATTGCGTCCCACAATGAGGCTTCCTAGGTCTGCCAGTGAACCAGTACTGAAGGTTTCAGATAGTCAGTATTATGCCCCGGAGCCTACTTTGTAAATGAATGAACCGTATGGGTACACTCAGCCGCCTGCATTTCCATTTGATATGGAGAAACCTATCGCAATGGAGGAACAGGATATCATAGCCTGGAAACTGAAAAGTTTAGAACAGGCAATGAGGAATTTGCAAGGAATCGGAGATTATAGGAGTGTTTCCTATAAAGATCTTTGCATGTTCCCAGACATCAACCTCTCCCTCGATTTTAAGATGCCTAAGTTCGAGAAGTATGCAGGACACGGTGATTCCGTTGCACACTTAAGACGTTATTGCAACCAGTTGAGGGCTGCAGGAGGAAAACTGCTTATGGCCTTCTCTGGCGAGAGTCTTTCTGATCTGGCCTCAGAATGGTTTATCGATCGAGATATCGATAAATGGAACAACTGGGATGACTTGGCTTTTGAATTTGTTCAACATTTTTAGTACAACATCAACCTGATTTCGGACGAAAAATCCTTGGTCAACATGAAGAAAAAGAGCATTGAAGGTTTTAGGGAATACGCGATAAGGTGGCATGAACAGGCTGCCAGGGTAAAGCCTCCAATGAAAGAAAGTAAGTTGGTAGAAGTTTTTATTCAGGTGCAGGATGAGACCTATTTTCAACATTTACTTCCGGCAATGGGAAAGTCTTTTATGGAAGTCCTCAAAATGGGGGAGATGATAGAGGACAGAATTAAGACCGGCCGAATAGTGAGTTTTGCCGCATTAAAAGCCACCACACAAGCGATTCAAGGTGGATCTGGCGCATTTAGAGGTAAAAAGAAAAAAGAAGACGTGGCGATTGTCGTAGCTGAAACCCATTCCTATCCCAAAAGACTACCTCGCCCCTATCCCTAATCCCAAGCCCAAGTCTACGCCCAAGCTCCATATATTCCTCCCCACCATTAATACCCTCTACAAAACCCTTTATATTCCATTCCACCACCTCCGTACCCAGTACATAGCGCACAGCATATGCCCAAACCCTTTCTTACCCGCAGTGGCGCGCACAAGCTCCACAAAATCACCCATTCGCTCCACCAAATTACCAAAACCCCTCCAGACCCAGTTTTTAGCCTAAGCCCAAGTATAAGAAGGAGAAGGCGGTCAAAAATCAATTCACACCTCTTGAGGAGTCATATGCTAGCTTGTTTGATAGGTTGAGAAAGTTGAAGGTTTTAAGCCCAATTCAAGGAAGGCTTTTAAATCCATCGCCGAAGAATCTCGATTATTCTTTAAGGCGTGCGTACTGCTCTGATATGTCAGGCCATGATATCGAGAAATGATGGCATTTAAAGAGAGTTGTCCAAGATTTAAT
>NW_025817133.1:0-1137 GCF_002878395.1 Capsicum annuum | reverse complement strand
CTGCAGGACGTGCCACCAGCAGTGGATCTTCTGAAGGATGTTGAGTACTTCAAGGACCAAGCCTTAGGTGAGAGCAAGTATGAGCAGTTTTGGAAGCATGCAACAAAGCTGGGTGTGGACACACTCAAAGAAAGTTTGGATAATTCGGGCTACACTCAAGGATATGGGGTTTGGCTTCAATCTATCCCTCGGGGTATCAGTTAACCCTTACCAGCGCAGCTTAGAGGGAGAATACAGGAAGAATGCATAGTAGACGATCACCAGGATGAAAGTGTAAGGTCCAAAGTGGAAACACTGAGAGTTCAGTTAGAAGATTTGTTCAAGACGGTAGAAAGGTGTCAGAATAATATTTCCAAGTGCACTCCTCATGAAGCAGGATTATGGGCCCAAAGCTTCCTCCCCAGTATCAGGGTGTCTTTACAGGATATGCTACAAAGTTTAAATGGGAGAAAGAGAACTTCAGAGACAGGTCCATATCAGCTAGGGTCATCACGCAGAGCACCAGTCTGAAAGAGCACTTCTTATCTTTATTCAGTTTGAGTCTTTTATGTGTCTGTCATTGTAGGGTGGTGTCTGCTTTAAGTCGAAGTCAAGTTGTTTTTGATATTAGGGTCTTTATTAGTAATTTCACCTATGTCATCTTAGGGGTCTAGAATGTTGTTTCGTATTTGTTGTTTAGTTTTAAAGTGGTCCCAAACTTTTGTATGTTTTGTTGTTTTCTTTCTTCAAAATGTTATGATGTTACATCTTTCCTTTGTTTTTTATTTTCATTTTTTTTAAAAAAAGGGTGATGTTTATGCACATGCTGCCTGAACTACGCAAGATCTTATTCATGTACAACATGATACGTAGGCAACCTACTTTTGGGTTCGATCTAATCATTTTGTTTCGTTGTTTTTCATTATTTTTTTCCTCTTCTAAAGAAAAACAAAAGCCATAGAGAATGATAAAATAAAGGTAGATAATGAGAGAAAAGAAAAGAGCAGAGATGGATACGAAAAAATATAATAATAATATAATAATAATAATAAGTGTAGGTAAAAAAAAAAGAGTGTAGACAAAAATCAGGATGATGTTAAAATGACCTCGCTACCCTCAAAAGTTGGTAGAAATGAACATGAATTTAGGACAATTTTA
>NW_025817132.1:0-3321 GCF_002878395.1 Capsicum annuum | reverse complement strand
TTTTTATATCTTTAGTTTTCATGTATTTGTCTAAATTTACTTTCATCTGTTTTTCTACTAACTGTATGTTTCTCATATTTTTTCCCCAAAATTCTATATATATGTAATTTATCATGGTAAGTATTTGTAAGAGTAGTTAGGTAGGTATGATATGTAATTTATTCTAGTCATATAATATTTACCAAATGCTTTTTCTAATATGATTTTTCTTATATCTACTACTTTTATAGCCTTAAGTGAATACAAAATAAGTATTTTAAATTAATCTACCATTTCGTCAGATAAATAATTATTTATTTTTCATAAAATTGCTATTTTCAAAATATTCCCTTCAATCATACACATAACAAAATATGATCATATTAGATTACTATATACTAGATCATTCTTAAATAATATGTTCGTCGGTCACTATTAGCATTGTAATCCAGATACTTTTCCCTTGAACAGCGCCTCAACTCTGGCTACTCCCCACCACGGCTTCTTGCCTTATTGGTTTCACCTATAGGATGGCATAGTTCTTAGGGATTTTTCTCCGTTTCCACTTTACTAATAAACTTCTTAACATGCTATTCTTCGAATAATTCTACTATAAAGTAACTAACATGAACTTATCTTATTATATCATGATTGTTAGGAATTATGAATTTAGCTATTCATAATACTGAATAAATATACCTGTTCTGGTAAGTTTGATAATCCTAAGTTTTGTTCCTCCATAGATTTTTCCATTGAAATATACCTGTTTTTTAAATAAATAAGCAAAATATTTGTTGTAGACTAGAGAGAGAGTTTTTGCTTCAACGCATGAAGGCTTGCCTTTGCACTGCCTTCGATTCTTCTATTTATAATTGAAATTTACATATGATGTTTCCTAAAAAATGACTTGAAAAATCAAACCCTATACTAGTCTAGGCTAGACTAATTAATACTTACAAAAAAGTCTTCATCTTTTTAAAAGAAGACTTTGACATAAAGCACTAAGTAACAAAAAAGACTTTAAATGCCTAAGACTTTACATCAAAATATTTTACGTAAAGTAAATTTATTCACATGTCTTTTGTCTTTATCTCTTTCTTCCGTACCTGCTTGGGTTATCTTCTTTATTTTTTGTCAGTGTAGCATCACATCTGAATAAAGTTGTGCTTGCCACTACATCTGCTGCATATGTGGTCTTTGTATTTTTGGCCAACTTTTTCACAAAATTGATCCATAGCTTCTTCTGAAATAATTCTCTTACTGATAGATCTCGTTAATGGTTGTTCTTCTGGTCTGAGGAGTGTTAATCCCCATTTTCTAAGTTCTTCCATGTCATGGTCTCTAACTTCTTTGCAAGTTGAATAAATCAATTCTTGATTCGTTGAATTATATATCCAAACTGGCTTTTTATTTGAATAATTATTAAGTAACTCTGATAATATATTACTTATTCCAATAACTCTTTTGTTGCGGTAAAATGCTGATATCTGAGTTTTAGATATCTCGGTCTGTTCACATATTTCTTCCAGAATAATATAATCTCTGGTCATACCTATTTTGACCACATTAATAGTCTGTTTAATTTCGTCAAATAATATTTCTGCTGGTACGGAATAAAATCGAACATAGAATAATTGTTCGTTGGTAATTCTCTTGTAAGTCATAAATTCTTTGTGAATTTCTGGGATTCCTACTAACTCTTCTCCATTGATTTTGTAAACCGTAGATAATAATCCATAATAGTAACATGATTTAATAAAATTTGGGCTTGTTCCTGGTAAGGCAATAAGTTTGTTGTAATTTTGGCATTTCTGGGTAATATATCCTCTTTGCTGTGTGGCTAGCTCTTCACTTTGAATATGTTTGGTATTTAATAAGGTTTGTAAAGTGTGTATGTTGTCAATGTATTTACGAGAAGAATAATTGTATGTCTGTTTTTCTTGGTTAAGTGATTCAGAATAGGTATGTATCTGGGGAGGTGCAAATGCTTCTAAATTTTGTATATTTGGTGTATATGATTTTGAAAATATTTGGCTAAGGTTATAATTCTTTTTCTTTCGTATTTCAGGTCTATTTTGAGTGACTATATTTTTCCCTTTAGATGTTCCTGCAGCTGTAATTGAAGTTTCGACAGTAATTTGAGTTTTAAGGTGTTTCTCATCATCACCTTCTAGGTCTAGTTTTTTAATGTGCTCTTCCTGCACAGTATCTTGTTTTTTATAGTGCTCGACTTGCACTTTTACATTTGTAACTTCAGTAGTTAGTGTAATAACTCGTTATTGTAATAACTCCATTTGTTTAAACATTTGGAGCAATAAATCAGTCTGGGTATCTTTGGCATTAGCTTCTTCCATTGGTAAATCAGTTTGAGTAGCTTTGTCTTGATAAATAATCTACAATGATATTTTTGTTAGTATTGATTACTTCAATTGTAAATATAAAATTCAGTATATTTAATACTAGTCTTCGAATTTTCTTTGTCGTAACTGAATTTTATATTTTTCTTGTTAGCCACCATCGTACCTGTGTATTATCTGTTCTAACAATAAACTTGTTATACACGATATATGGTTCAAATGCTATTAAAAATTTATATAAAGAACATAATTCTTTTCTATTTATTTCCCATTTTATTTCTGTCTCGTTAAACGTTCCTGAATAATATCTACAATGATGTTCTAATTTTTCTTCTTCATACCTATATTTGAGTACTCCTCCATAACTATATTCACTTGCATCAGCTTCTACTATATATTTAAATTTTTCATTTTCATCTGGAAATTGTAATTTTGGTAACTCTTTACAAAGTAATTTTATTTTCTGTACCTGTCTTTTGTCTTCTTCATTATATCTGTACTCTACATCCTTTTTTAATTTTTTATGTAATGATTTTAAGTTTTCTGCTAATTTTGGAATATGTTCTCTTACTTGGTTTACTAATCCTAAAAATGATTATAATTTCTTTTTTGTATCTAATTCTTCTTCTGAATTTATTATTTTTTGGACTATGTGTTGTTGCATTTTGACTCCACTTTTATCTATTTGTATTCCTAAAAATTCTATCTGATTTTTTATAATTTCTGCTTTCTTCTCACTTAAACTTATTCCTAATTTTTCTATTATATCTGTAAATTGTTCTAATAATTTTAAATGTCCTTCTTTAGTTTTTGTATACAATAGTATATCATCTATGTATACTATACAATTAGGTAATTGTTTAAAATAACTATCCATAAAATGTTGATATCTACCTGGTGCATTTTTATATCCAAATGGTAGTACATTCCATTCATAAAATCCTTGTGGTACCGCATTTACGGTACCACAAGGATTTTATGAATG
>NW_025817131.1:0-1598 GCF_002878395.1 Capsicum annuum | reverse complement strand
ATAACTACACCTTATGTCTTGAAATGATCTATGTCTTTTCATATAAAATTTTAAAAATTTTGTTCGAGTTAGTCGAGACTATTCCCAAAACCTTCTCGCTCTGATACCAAAATAGTCGGATATTTCAATAAAGTAAAATATTTCAATTAAATAAAGTAGTTTAAATAGTCGGATATTTCAATAAAGTAAAATGTTTCAATTAAATAAAGTAGTTTAAAAACAAACTAATGCTAAATAACCATTTCGATATAACCAATGGTAAATTTCAATTTTTAATGACTAATGATATATCAGTTTGTAAAAACCTACTCAGTACTCCCTCTTTCCTACTGTTACTTCATGTTTTCATTCTTATTTTCCCCAGAGTTTTTTTTTTTTTTAACCCTGTTCATCTCTTCCTCTTAATCTATGTTCTTAACATCATACTTCTTTAACCACACCCCGAAAAATGTTTATCTGGCAGCTAACAATCGTCCTTTGTCTATTGTGCAGACCTTTTGGACTAAAAAAGCCAGAATTCCTAGGAATTTACAGGTTAATCCATCGTTGATACTAAGAAATTAAGAGGCTAACCATAAACTAAGGGTAAGACGGTTATAGACAGTTTAATTTACATGGTTATGCACAAAAACTATTTAAAACATATATAAGAACATGAATATAAATATTTTTGTGGGGAAAATATGGAAATAAGGACTTACATGAAGTAACTAGGAGAGAGGTTTCCCTTTCGGGAACCCCCTAAAGATTGAATAGAAAACTTGAAGCTTTTATTTAAACCACGATGTTACAAAGTTTATGCAAGAACGACTGGGTTAGACAAGTTTTTTGGGAGGGAAGGTTTAAACATTTCAGGCGAGTTTTTAGGTTGGTTGATTTTTCTCTCTACCTTTCTACTACAAGATGTGCTCCTTTTATAGGAAAAATGTACATAAAGTAGTGCTTCTAAAGCTACTACGTGGCCGCAACATATTTGGCCGACACTTTTAGATAAGGGATAAGAAAGAAAACTTTAATAATGCAAGTCGGATACGCTTTGGGCCCCATCGTCACATGCGTTATTAATTTTCTTTCATACTTATTTTGACGCGTGCTTCAACAGTTTTTCTTTCTTTTTAGAAAGTAGTGATAAAGGAAGCACTCAGACTGACACGGACTATTACAAGACATAAAGTGGGCATCCCCACTTGACCATACTAGCTAATAATACAAACTAGGACAACTGCAGAGTCTTTGTAGAATATCTTTACGTATCCAAGTTGTGCAGGGCTATGGAGTCGAAGCTCATGCCTGAGTCGTCGTCTTCATATGGGTCCTGGGCATCCTGGAAATGTGCTATGCTATCTTCGAATTGCGCGGTGCTATCTTCTTCATTTGATCTTGCAGAATTACTTTCTGTATTATTTATTGCTGGTACTACGTTGTCTGGTTGTTCGTCTGATAGTTCATCAATATATTTGTCTTGAGTTTGGTTGTTAAAGAATCTATCTAGTGTTTGTTTAATTATGGTCTCTATTGTCTCACTTTTTCTTTTGGATATTAAAGTCTTTCTTGAAGGCTTAGGTTTTAGCTTGGGTTTTGATGAAGAGCAACCTTCA
>NW_025817130.1:0-1056 GCF_002878395.1 Capsicum annuum | reverse complement strand
GAGTGACTCGGTAACTCATGGTACTTAGATCATTATGGACGTGGGAGTTTCTTATAACCGACATAACTACACCATGTGAGCCGCATGGAGTCCAATATTTTGCCCTCCTAAGGAGAGAACTCCACATTGGCAGGGGTGTCGTACTCTTGGAAGTACAACCCAATCTCATTATCACAATCTCATACTCGGCCTTTGGCCCACAACTATCAACATTAATCCTATGATGGCATGTAGTTCTAGGGAAATACCAAATTTCCTACTCGGTGCTAAATACTCCTCCCAGACTCAGCTCAAAACGCATTAGGAAATCCACCTCAATCAATATCAACTCATGGGTCTATCATGATGACCAAAATAATAGTATATCTCATCGGTAAATCCTATAGGACTGTGGATTCCTAACTCGACTCAAATTCAAACAATGTTTCTCAACATCAAGTACATTTGCTTATCAAATCATTTCAAATGCCAAAGCTTCAAGGAAACATCATCAAACTCATTCTTGACTTCCAATTCAAATATCGATATATATATATATATATGTATATATTCAATAGTTAAATTTCTCATAGAAAAACACAAATCTTGACACTTATCATAAATCACTTAGAAATCATCAATATAGAATGAGAATATATATCTCATGGAATAAATACTCAATTTAAGAAGCATTATGGTGAAATCACCATAAATATCAAGCTTATTCAGATTAAGTCTCATAAATCATACATAAAGAAATTTGGGTGTAAACCCACTTGCAAAATCATGTAAATCAATAATAGAAAGTAAATCTTTAGGCACAAGAACGAAAGAAGTGTTCTTGTTCAAACCCCACATACCTTGGATTTTGATTTGAAGATGTCGAAACTTGTTTGGAACTCTTCTCACACTTTTAGTTCAAGATTCTTGATGCCTTTAACTTGGGAAACTTAGTTCTTGAACAACTTGAAGAAATTCATGGAAGATTCTCTGAAATTCTTGGAAGAGGATTTGGATTTTGGATCTTGTAGAAACCCTAGTTTCTAGGAGATTCTTAGAAGATTGGAAGAGAAAGGA
>NW_025817129.1:0-4558 GCF_002878395.1 Capsicum annuum | reverse complement strand
ATGTCCATTTGGACAAGCACATTATCATATCCTTAAACTTGGCATGAACTTTCACTTTGGCACCTCAAATAGCCGTTTCATTTTAAGCACCTTATGTAGGCTTCCGCTGTGTCATTTTTTTAATATTTTTTTTCAAAAAATGAGAACAAGAAATAACTTTGCTATAATTTAATCAAAATCGACTGTGAATACTACATTTTCTCTGTGGCAATCTTCAGTTCCGTACCTCTTTCGCGAGCTAGCAACTACATTTTGTTAATTTATTTTGTTCTTCCAGTTTTAGCTTGTACTAGAAAGTCTCTGGCCGTTCAAAAGAGAATCTTGAGTCTATAGCTGGTGACATTTACTTATATGATCCGACATGATTATTCTGAACTTAAATCATTTCATCTAAGCGGAGGCGAATCTACGGTGTTGGGTGGGGGTTTTCGGGAACCCCCACTCGCTATCGTAGATTTGGAAAATATATTAAAAAATAGAACAAGTCAATAACATATTATAGATGAGAACCCATAAACAAAAGAAGTATTGACTTGAGGGCATGGAACCCTTGTAGTGCTTATTCACGTGACCATGGGATCAATCCTTGCTGTGGTGTAATCTTTTTTATTATAATATTAAATATTAATTTATTTTATCAAAAAATCAAAAATTTAAAATTCTAGATTCACATCTGCATCTAGTTGTGTGTTTCAACCACCTAGTTCAATTGCTAGTAAGCATTCAGAAAGAATAATGAACTACTAAAAACTGAAATCGTGAAAGTGTCAAATCATAGATCTAATTCAAAAGAAAAAATAAAAAAGAGTCACCAAGACTTTTGTCTTTCTAGTGGAGTCTTTCAATTTGACTAACTCAAAATTTTTGCTAAACAATTCAAAATTTTAGATACGATGTTTTCTCCATATTTCATATCTTTTGGTATATTATTCACTTAAAATAGTTCACATTTGCTGTATATTAAATTTTAAAGAAGCAGCACAGAAAGAAGAAACTTCGTACAAGACTTGCAAATTTTGATATTCAATTTGGGCAAGCACAAGAAGAACTCAAGATCTCAAGTATTATTTAACTTCACTTGAACCAGCAAAAAAGCAGCTCCAGACCAGCTTTAGAGAACCAATAAATCTACTGTAAGAAGAAGATGAAGATGAAGAAGAAAAAGATAAAGATGAAAATGAACGAAGATGATGATGAAGACGAGAACAAAGAAGAAGAGGAAGAAAAGAAGTTGCCATTTTTTGGTTAATTAAGTTGGACGAACCACCATATGCCATAATTATCCTATTCCTTCTGTTTCAATATGGTCTGCATACATATTAATATTCTCAGACACTATTTATCGAATTTCACTAAATATGTTATTGTAATTATTATTGTTGTTAGTGAAAGTTCAAAAAAATCAACCAAACACTATTTCATATGTGAATGACATGAACTTTGGACAAATTATTTTTAATAATCACGATTAGTTAAAAAAAAATAAAGGAGAGAGTAGCATTTTATTCATACCATGCTTCGTAATTGTCCTTAGAAAGAACAACCAGCCCCTTACGAACAACCCCGAAAGCCACCAGATAAACTTCTTCCTGCAGACAGCTTCAAGTCCAAATTGATCTCTAATGATGTTATCATTGACATAGAAATGGGTATTGGGGATCTATATCCTTTGTCACAAAACCCATTGAAATCTGCTGAAACTTTTAATACAGTAACTCTCTCCAATGTTATCAAATCCATCACTCTCACAGAGGAAGAAAATCATCGGCTTTACACTCCTTGGAAATTTTCCCTAATTATTAAACTAAGCAACTCATGTATAACGCACCACATCTTACGATCCAAGCTTCAACAATTATGGAAGATACTGGACCATACCCCACTCATTGAGTTGGGCCATGACTATTACATACTAAAATTCTCTACTCCGGAAGATATGAATTTGTCCTCAACAACGGGCCCTGGTTCATCAATGGACATTATCAAGCAATTTAGAAATGGGTGCCCAATTTTAACCCGGAGACAACGACCCTTACTACTTTTTCCTTTTGGATTTGACTACCACAGCTTTCTACGGAGTATTATGACAGTCTTCTTCTCCAAAAGGTGGGAAACTCCATTGGAGCCCTTCTAAAGATTGATGTTTGTACTAGCTCCACCTTACGAAGCCGATATGCAAGGCTTTGTATCCAAATGCCTCTTGACAGTCCCATTCCGAATTGGATTGAAATAGGAACTCACATGCAACAAATCGTCTACGAAGCTGATGGGTTCCTCTGCAAAGGCTGTGGTCATCTGGGTCATGTCCAAATCAACTGTGCACTACATCACAGTAAGTTATAAAAGGAAAAACTACATGATGATTGCTCTTCACAGCCTTTGAATGCACACGCTTCACCAACCCACACGGCTAGCCCAACTGAAGAAGCATAGGAAATGGTTCAATTCCCTAAGAGAAAAAAGGTGGTGACAGGTAAAAAAGAGAATGAAAAGGTAAGGCATTCAACTGTGTTGTCCATGCCGAAAAATGCTACTTTGTCATCTAGTACTTTTAATAATTTTCGTACTACTACTACCAATCCTTGTACTAACACTACTACAAAAAGGACTATAATTGAACAAGATAATAAGTCATCTTTCACTTTAATAAATACTAATAACCCTTTCACTGCTCTGTCTTCACTCATTATTCCTGACAACACATCTCTCCATCAGACTTCTATTGACCTTCCCTCTGGGTCCCACAAGACAAATTTTCATCAGTCTAATGCCCTACAAAATAAATTAGACAACCCTTCCCAATATTTTTTTTGCACTTCCCACTCCCCCAAGATATTTCTAATCATCTAACCAAAGACTTACTCCCCTCTCTGTATGCATGAACACTTGGCCAATGGAGTTGGCCAAGTGGCGACTGTTACTTATGCAGGAAAACAGCCAATAAATCATTACGCCATCCCTACTACTAACATATTACCCAATCAACCCTTATTTATATCTTCTCTCCCAGATTCTACTCTATCTTCTTCACTAAACCACTATACTAATACTCTAATCCATTCCTCCTCTATTTCATAAAGAAATGATGACCTCTCATCTACCTCCTTACCAAAGCATTACCTTAACCCCCATCCCTTTCCTAACGAGCAGACCCAACCTGAATAACCTCTCTCTTTCTCTGGTGTATGCTTCACGACCTCTTTCCTTATCAATCCAACCTCTGTCACAACATAGCACAAACTTCATTCTTTACTCCCCCAGAACTGATCTCGACAAACCCCATTTTCTTTTCATGGCAACCCATACCAATAACCCCGGATCACCCAATCTTTATTCCTACTCCTCGCTGGAACCCATAAAACCCTCTCTCTTTATTTCACTATCCACCAAACTCTAAACTTCCCCCAAAAACCCCAGCTATGGCACTTCAACGTCAAGAAATAAACCTACTCTTAAGAACCGCCTTTACCAAAATATCCACTCTCAAATACGCCACATTTATGGTCTTTCCAGGATAAGAAGACAAAATATACATACACAATTGTCCAATCAATCTAAAGAAGTGCTCCTTCGTACTTCAACTAGTAGCCAATCAATACTTACCAAATTATGTGGTCATTATGGCTCCAACGATGAAGTCAAATCCCCTCTCCTCTCTGGAGGCAGTCAATGATCATTTTCCAAACATCCCCTTTTCTCCCATGGAATAAGACACAAGCTTTGTCATATGGAACACTCAGGGTGCGAACAATGAGACCTTTAAGATGAACCTTACAGAATTAATTAGGAATCACAATCTGTGTCTCATTGCTTTTCTCAAAACTAAAATGATAAACCATGCTCCTTTTAAAGATGATTTTGCTTTTGATGAGATGTTTGAGGTTTCTGTTGTGGGTTATTCGAAGGGGATGGTCCTTATGTGGCATTCTAACATGGTGCATGTTAACCGTACGCACCGCACTGATAAGGAAATACATGTTATGATCCAGGTATTACCCTCCGCAATACCCTGGTTTTTATCTGTAATATATGTAAGTACTGATATTGCTAAAAGATTAGTTTATTGCAAAATTTAATTGAGCATGAAAGTTCTGTTAATGGTGCATGGCTTGTTGCCAGTGATTTTAATGAAATCCTCTGCCAATGAGACAAATAGGGGGGCGTAGTATTAACTATAATAGGAGTACTCATTTCTGGTCATGCATCAATAATTGTCATCTTCTTGATATCGGGTTTAAAAGCGGCAGATATACTTGGTCTAACCTGCGTAAAAAGCATCATGCCTTCTAATTGATCTTAGAACCATTAGACTGTGATTTTGCCAATGAAAGGTGGTTCCAACTTTACCCTAACACAAAAGTTGTCCATCTTCCAAAGACCCACTCCGACCACTCCCCGTTACTTATCAACGTTACTTCCTCCAAAACTCTTCAAACTTTTAGACCCTTTCGGCTTGAGAAATTTTGGATCCACCACCCTTCCTTTAAAGATCTAGTGACTAAGTGTTGGACTTATAGGAACCATCTAGATGCCACTCATTTCTTTATTGATGAAGCTA
>NW_025817128.1:0-2099 GCF_002878395.1 Capsicum annuum | reverse complement strand
CTTAACACGGTGATCAATTTTATCAATCTTGGCCATAATGTATTCAACTTCTTCCTTTCTGTATGCTTTGGCCATTGAATAAAAGAGGTCGCTAAGTCTTTCTTTGCTCCTTCTGAAATTGGTACAAACGTTCTTTCAAAGATGCCAAATGCATGCTAAGTGTGTATCATTTGGATACACAATGCTGACACTTTTAAATATTATTTCATTGCGATCTGATACAACGCACATGTTCTCACGCTCCCCAAAAGCATTTTTAAACTGCTAAAAAAATCATGTACATGCAGAATCGTTCTCCAAATCAAAAATACCATAAGAAATTGGTAATATGCAACCTGAAAAAAATTATAAAGCATGAATTTTAAAAGAATGGTGTTATAAAGATTGGTACGGAACCTATAAAGAATACGCTATATTTATCAAAATAGTTAGTGATGTATCATAAACTATACAGTTATGTATCATAATATATCGTTATTCGAATCAACAACACCATAAGTAATTGGTAATAATATGCAACCTAAAAATATTTATAAAGCATGAATTTTAAAAGAATGGTGTTATAAAAATTGGTATGGAACCTATAAAGGATAAGCTATATTTATCAAAACAATCAGTGATGTATCATAAACTATACAGCTATGTATCATAATATATCATTATCCGAATCAGCAACACCATAAGCAATTGGTAATAATATGCAACCTAAAATAAATTATAAAGCATGAAATTTAAAAGAATGATGTTATAAAAATTTGTACGCAACCCATAAAGAATACGCTATATTTATCAAAACAGTTAGTGATGTATCATAACGTATACAGTTATGTACACTAATATATCATATATGTTCTGTAATGTATCATAATATCACATAAAGATTAATTCAAATGATTAGTAATACCTGCACCATCAAGAGTCCTAGCAGAAAGAAAAGTCCCTAGGTATGGTCCACTCAAATAAGCACCGTCCACCACAATAACTGGTCTTCAATGCTTGAAACCATGCATCATTGGTTGTAAAGTGATAAACAAATATTTTAATTCATTATCTACCGTCTTATGCATCCTGATGTGTGATCCCGGATATACGGAATTTAGCATGTAGATGTATCTTGACATTTGTCTATATCCGTCAACAGCTCCACCCCTAAGCATTTCTATAGCGTGATCCTTCTCACTCTATGCTTTCATGTAATTAATGTCAACACCATACACAACTTTTATTTCTTCAATAATATCTGCTGGAGTGTGTTTCCTCTTGTAGTTTACTAACTTTGGCTTTGTAAAGTTACTAACAAAGGTAATTGTAGCCTGCAGCTGCTTTAACACCCTATCACTCATTGAACATATATGTTCATCATTTAATTTTTGAATTTGAAAAAATATCCGAATCCATAAAGCAAGATGCTTTCATGTAACAACCGCAATTTTCATTACGACGTTCCAACCAATAACTGCATATATTAATAAATAATCATAAGTTTTTATAAAAGAAAAATAACTATTACGACAAAAAAAAAAGTAATGTATCAAGTACTAAGCAGTGGTAAACAGTTGATATTCTTAAAACAACATTTCAACAAATCTACAACAAAATTCATTGCAAGTTCTTATATGATATTGTTTATAAAGAACACGATCAAAAAATATTTTATAATGTATCATACGAAGAATCTAAACACCAAACACACACTTAAAAACAACAACAACATAGATCATAATACTTTTTTTTATCAGATCTTGATGCTCGTAAATTAAAAATATGATCTAATGCATACTTTTTCATTAGATCTTTAAGAGTTTTCTTATCCTTATACAACTGCTTTACCTTAACATCAGTGTTTTGACAATCGGTGATGAATTTACTTGTTTTAATTTTTGGTACATACAAAGCGTACTGATTATTTGACTCAACAACGACAAGTGCAGATGCATCTGATTCTGTTCATTCGACGCACATAGTCGCACTAGTTTCAACATCAAATTCTCGATCTTCTATCGATTTATCCCTTGTTGTAATGCATAACGGATACATTACAAAATTTGTAAGCATTTTTTTTAACTCAATGTAAACCTTAACACCATTGTCGTTTCTAA
>NW_025817127.1:0-1437 GCF_002878395.1 Capsicum annuum | reverse complement strand
ATAATAAGCTCAATCATAAGAGGAAAATTTCTCAAAAACTCTCTCAATGCATATTTTGCTAACTTGCGCTAACCATGGAAAGGAGAGCAAAGGGAGTGACCTCAACAACAATACAAAATCAGGAAATCATACCGTGAAAGGTGGTAAGGTAACGATCATGACGGGGAACTCAGTTGATAAGGCGGTGGTTGAAAGCTCTATACCACCAATTGAGTCACCACTGGTGGATGAAACGGGAGTGAATATTATAAGAAAGGAGACACCATTGAAAGACCAAGTTACGAAATAAAACTCTCATATGCGAGAGGAAACGTTATGGGCAGATGACGTTAAACATTACAATATGGGTAAGAAAGCTACTGCTACATCAATTTGGAAGAAATTTGATATAATGAAAATCACAAATGCGAGATTTAAGCTAGAATTTATTACTCCTGAGTGTATTGGGGATGAATTCATTAGAGAAATTGAGGTGGATGATATAAGTTCAAAAGTTGAATTCTGATGAAATTTAGTGGTGTGCTATGTATTGGATACTCATCCTCCATTTGCAGTATTGAATGGATATATACAGAGGATCTGGGGGAATTATGGGATCAATAAGATTGAAATGATGAAGAATGAAATAGTATTGATGGTATACAAGGTAGAATTTGCCACTTCGATAACAAGCCTCTAATTGTGAAGGAATGGACATCAGAGATGGAATTTTCCAAAGAAGAGATATTGACTGTTCCTATATAGATTAAACTTCTAGGATTAGACTTCAAAGATTAGAGTATGAGAGGGTTAAGCAAAATTGTAAGCTTGGTGGGGAAACCTCTAATGGTTGATAAACCAACGGAGAAGAAGTTGAACCTCAATTTTGCAAGGTTGCTGGTCGAGGTAAAGGTAGGAGCTGAACTTCCTGATGAGATCAAGTTTAAGAATGAAAGAGGTATTGTAATTATGCAAGTTGTGACCTATGACTGGAAGCCTACTATTTGTTCTCATTGCCATAAATATGGGCATAAAAGGCAGAACTGTAGAAAATTATTACCTAAGAAATAGGGGGAAAATGCAGCATCTAATCATATTGAGAGTGAACCTAATGTAAAAGAGAGAGAAATTATGGCTACGTCTAGTAAGAATAATAAATCTAATGAAAATGGAGAGGCTAGTAAGGATATAACACACGGTGAAAGTAGCATACTCCCAGTAGGGGAACTAGAACTAAGGACACTCAATGGTCACAACCTAAGAGACCTGTTGTAGCTAAAATAGGGGCACAAGATACAATAAGGGTGGGAAATAGTTTCAAACTATTGGAACAATAGAAAACTGAAGGTGTTAGTAAACTTTTGGAGCAACAAAAAATTAGAGGTTTTAGTAAATTTGGAGGGTCTTTAGCTGTCCTTTCAAGGGATGGTTAACATACTCACGTTGAATGTAAGAGGC
>NW_025817126.1:0-1418 GCF_002878395.1 Capsicum annuum | reverse complement strand
GATAAGCCAATTTCTCCATCTCCAAAAAGTCATCCATGAGATCCAGGTGACTAAAAATGTCAATGGTCTTCTCCTTCTTGACATGGGAGAGCTCAGACATTAATGCTGTCGTCCAAGAGTTAGAGCAACTAACATTATTGTCATTTCCATCCATGGACTTGGAAGCCAATCCTGGAAGGTGATTTGTTTCATGCGTAAAGGAACCCTCAGAATGCTGTCGTCGAATGGTGGACTTTTGTCGGCTTTTCTGTTCAGCATTTGCTTGCAGCTGTGCTTTCAAATTTTGAAGCTTGCTGGCCGTCTTTGCACAAATACTCCTGGATGTCTGTAATTCACTGTTCCAGTGTGCCAAAGCTTCTTTCAACATCTTTGTTTCCTCCTCCATTGCCAAAAGGCGTTTTGTAAGTTGCTCATTCTCTTTATGGAACTTCTGCACACTATCCAATGAAAAATCTGGCAAACTGGGCCTTCCTCCTTGGGATTTCTTTACATGGTTGTCCCCATAATCTCTACCTAAACTCTCAACCTCAAGCTTCATCTGGGCCAAGGCTGTAGGCCCAGGCAACTTCTTCCGCACAAGACCACGCAATCTCCGACACTCTGCTTCCAATTTTGCAACTTTCTTCACTCCCTCCAGGTGTTGCTTGTTTGCAACTTCTGCAGACCGTGCGCTTATATTTTTCTCCTCAATACGAATCTCTAGTTCCTTTGAGTTAATTTGGAGTTCATATTTCAGAGAATTTATTTCCATTTCACATGACTCGATATTGCTCTTCAACATCTCAATTTCTCCTTCAGCTTGGGCTTTTTCTTCACTGAGCTGTATCACCATGCTAGAACGCTCCTGCAAAGACCTTGAGAGTGCAGAATTTTCCGCTGCAGACCTGAGTAACTGTTGGTCCAGGTTAGATAATTTTGCTTCAAACTCATGCTTCATTTTGTCAAACTGCTTGGTTTTATTCTGAATCACATCATGCAGCTTCTGTTCATGTTCTTCTTTCAAATTTCGTATCTGCCGCATGCACTCCTTCAGCGCACCATCCAGATGTAATTTTAGTGCACCATCCAGATGTGATGCCCTGTCTTCAGCAGTAAGCTTCAAAAGAGTAACGGATTCCAAGTGATTTTTCAGTTTCGCGGCTTCTGACTCAGCCTTCTCCCAACCTGTACAGAGAGATGTGAATAAAAGAATTCAGTACGAAGTTGCAAAACACTTGTTGCAAGAAAAACACAAGTCAATAAGGAACATCACCTGAGACGGCTTCTTCAGCAACTTCAGCGTCTTGTTTTACCAGGTTTTCCTTATTAGTCATTTCTGACTGTGCAGCAGCCAACTTTTCATTCAAATCCTTGACTTCATCCTCTAAGCCACCACTTGTTCCTCAAGAGACTTAACTTGATCCTCCAGTCCAGTCAAA
>NW_025817125.1:0-1368 GCF_002878395.1 Capsicum annuum | reverse complement strand
GTGGTAGGAATGGCTTGCCCTTGAGCTTGCCCAGCAACTATACGAGTCAAAAGTTGCACTGCATTTCTAAGATCTTGATCAACAACATTAATAGGTGGATCTAGGGATATAGTTCTCCTCCCCCTTATTTCTTCCAGACTGGAGAAAGTTTCTGATGTATGCTCAATTGGAGCCTCACTTTGATTAGTTGGTATAGTGGGTGACTTACTAGTCCCCTCTTCGGTAGCCACATCTACTTGCTTGCCGGTATTTTTACTTCTGGTAACCGGCATCATTACTATAATAAGAGAAACAAATGGATTCAATAGTCAACTATGACTTCATATACAATATAGGCTCTATCGCACGATCTAAGATATGCAGAAAAGAAACAATTCCTAAATGTCCATAGCCTCCTATTTATAGATGCGGTGCACGACACACCGATAAACAAGACTCTACGTAGACACGGCTTTGTAGACTCACTAGGACGAACTTCTTTGATACCACTTTTGTCACGCCTCAAATCCTATTGGGACGGACTGGAACCCGTAACTGAGGAGGCCCGGGAGAACCAGCTCATAACCTTATACTTCCCATGCATACCTCTATGACAACCTAAATTTCGGACAACATCATGTCGCATATAAAAGGAAATAATCACCTGTATAAGATTGAGCACACATATATATTTATATACAATGCTTGGCCGTTGGAGCCATCACGTCTATTAACAAAACACCACCTTGACTGTACATTAGGTCTACAAAGCCTCTAGACAATACACAGTGTTTAACTAAGGTCTGGACACACCCTGCCATATAACTAACTTCTATACAGCACCAAAAGTGACTGGATATGACACGGAAAGCCCCGAAGCAAACTGGAGCTCACCAAAAGCAGCTGGGTATCTTGGCTCCTACTTGTGCGGTGTATGAGCTGAGGTACCTGTGCCTGCAGCATGAAATGCAGGTCCCCCATGGGGGACGTCAGTACGAAATATGTACTGAGTATTTAAAGCTATAGATAATCACATATGATATAGGAGCTCAATAGAAATCATAAACAAGTGAATAAATCATAATAGGAGTGGACACACACTTACTAGAACTTGTGACAACCTGTACATTGCAGTTATTCAATCACTTTACCTTTATTCTTATCATCTTTGTAACCATTACTGTACTGTACTGTGACCATTAGGCTGCCTCCAGTACATATCAACTGGGATCGACCCATGATAGGCTTATGCCCCTGGGATACCACCCATAAACACATAAATAGGGATCGACCCATGATAGGCTTATGCCCCTGGGATACCACCCGATAAGAGAGAACTTCCATCACTTAGTTCAATTAATCTTTGAGATTGTTATTTCGGTCGCCACC
>NW_025817124.1:0-1307 GCF_002878395.1 Capsicum annuum | reverse complement strand
TTATACTCCTCTGCTTCCGAATCTGATTCTACTTCTGAAAATGATTTTGAATTACCTAATTCTGATAGTGAGCTCGATCAGGATAATAAATGTAATGACTGTGATAATGATGTTTGCAATTGTGATGAAATGATGTATAAACTGCAAGCGCAATTCGAAGACCTTGATTTAAATGTTCAAACTCTTACTGCTGAAAACGTCCTTGAATTACTAAAAGATGTTACTGATGAAAAACTGCGTGAAAAAATCCTCAAGTTTGCTACTCAAAAAACTTCTGCTAATACTAGTACTTCTAAAGATAACTCTTTTGATAATCATCCCATGTCTTATTCCTTAGCTGAAGTTAATCGACGTCTTACTTTGAATAAAACCCCTGGTAGAGATACTACCCTTAATGATTTAAAAATCGAAGTTGAGCAATTGAAGAAGGAGATTATTTCCTTAAAACAAAACCAGATGATCTCCGATCATAGAATTTTGAAAATTGAAGAAAAGATTATTGATATTCCCGAAGTCTCTTTTGCTTCAAAAGGAAAAGATAAAGATTTCGAATACTCTGAAAACTCTGAAATTGATAAATTTAGTCCAGCAGAAGATTTGAAAAAGGATTATTTCCTGGGAATGATGCAAATTGTTACTGCTCATAAATGGTTTATAAACTGCACTATTTTGATAAATAAGGAATTTTCAATTACCAATATTGCTATGATTGATAGCGGTGCTGATGTTAGTTGTATTCAAGAAGGATTAATCCCAACCAGGTATTTTGAAAAAATCACTCATATAATAAAGTCTGCATCTGGTCATGCTCTTGATATCAATTATAAATTACCAAATACTCATATCTGCCGAGACAGAGTCTGCATTCCACACTTCTTTTTTTTAGTAAAAAATCAGCTTTATCCTCCTATTATTTTAGGAACACCTTTTATAAATTCTATTTATCCATACACTTATATTGATGCAAATGGTTTTAAGGCTACTTACAAGGATAAACAAATTTCTTATCCTTTTGTTACTCATCCTGTAACTAGAGATATAAATGCCTTTATCAATATGAAACAAAATCAACTTAATTTCTTACAATTAGAATTAATGAGTATTAATATCTTTGATACTTTAAAATCAGTAAAAGTCCAAGAAAAAATAAAAATGATTTCTAATCAATTGATTCTGGATATTTTCGCGGATCATCCAAATGCTTTCTGGAATCGAAAGAAGCATATTGTTTCTCTTCCTTATGAAGATGACTTCAATGAAGAAAAGATTCCTACAAAATCTCGACCCTGTCAAATGAATACAGAATT
>NW_025817122.1:0-1355 GCF_002878395.1 Capsicum annuum | reverse complement strand
AGCTCAGTGGCCACGTCGGCGTGCAGCGTGGGCGCATGGCAGCATGCATGGCTAGTCCGTGCGAGCCGTCCGTGCCCATGTAGCAACGTCAACCGCGCTTCATTGTGCGCTCGTGTTGGTTATCGGTGGCGTCGTCCACGACGGGGCTGCTGGCGCTTAATTTCGGACGAGGCGGTGCTTTTTTGCGTGCGGCGAGTCCTGCATGCTGCTCTCGGGGCAAGCTCCAAGCGCTGCACGCATGCAGCCGAGCCCAATCCGCGGCGAGCGCCGGCGGCCGGCGTGGGCGGCGCCCGCGCATGAGCCTCGGCGTGCCTTCATCTCCCCTGCTCCCCCCAAGGGCAGGCTATCGTGTCAAGAGGGACTTGCTTCAGCCTTGCAACGTCCGCATGGGCAGCAGCGCACGACATCTATTGCTGGGCGTTGGGGCCAGTGCTGGGCGTGCATCGACGGAGCATTTGGACGCACGACGCTTGAGTTGTGTTCGGCACGTGCGGTTAGGTTGGATCCCTGCTCGAGCAGCGAGTCCTGACCCGCCTGCCATCTCAGTCGCAGGGCAAGCACAATGCAGGCTTGCTCGAAGTCAGTTTCCTGTGCTGCATATCTAATGCCCAGGCATTATCAAGTTTTATCGATCGCCTTTCGCCCCTCGCATTTCGTGCGCAGGGCAAATCGAAAGGCCGCCCTCGCATCCCACGCCTCCCTCGCTTCATCGTGCGATGCTGTGGTCCATGAGCGGCGGTCGGGATTCTCAGATGCGGTAGACACAGTGGGCATGGGGCCTTCATCGACTCCTATCTTTCCTGTACGATTTTCCTTGCAAATGACGGCCGCGCTCGCCTTGAATCCGTTTGCGCCCTCGCGGGCAGGCCGGGCTCATGCGATGCCGGCGTCGATGAGGAATGCTACCTGGTTGATCCTGCTAGTAGTCATATGCTTGTCTCAAAGATTAAGCCATGTATGTGTAAGTATGAATAAATTCAGACTGTGAAACTGCGAATGGCTCATTAAATCAGTTATAGTTTGTTTGTTGGTATCTACTACTCGGATAACCATAGTAATTCTAGAGCTAATACGTGCAACAAACCCCGACTTCTGGAAGGGATAAATTTATTAGATAAAAGGTCGACGCGGGCTCTGCCCGTTGCTGCGATGATTCATGATAACTCGACGGATCGCACGGCCATCGTGCCGGCGACGCATCATTCAAATTTCTGCCCTATCAACATTCGATGGTTGGATAGTGGCCTACCATGGTGGTGACGGGTGACGGAGAATTAGGGTTCGATTCCGGAGAGGGAGCTTGAGAAACGGCTACCACATCCAAGGAAGGCAGCAGGCGCGCAAATTACCCAATC
>NW_025817121.1:0-1227 GCF_002878395.1 Capsicum annuum | reverse complement strand
AATGATATTTGTAAAAAAAATATTTTCTCAACAAAAATTATCATTTACAGATTACGCGACCTTTTTGTGAGTGCATAGGCCCCGTCTCACATCAAAACGTGCAATTCGGGTCCGCATATGTCTGGGATGATTCTCTGGCGAAATCATGTCTACTCCTGTCGTTTGGATTTTTTTTAATCATATATAAGGGGAGTAGAGGTGTTGAAGGCACTTCAAGGCGACTATCGCTAGTTGGCATAGGCGCTCAGTGGCCTCGTCGGCGTGCAGCGTGGGCGCATGACAGCATGCATGGCTAGTCCGTGCGAGCTATCCGTGCTCGAGCAGCAACGTCGACCGCGCTTCATTGTGCGCTCGTGTCGGTTATCGGTGGCGTCGTCCACGTCAGGACTGCTGGCGCTTGATTTCGGATGAGGCAGTGCTTTTGTGCGTGCGGCGAGTCCTGCATGCTGCTCTCGGGGCAAGCTCCAGGCGCTGCACGCATGCGGCCGAGCCCAATCTGCGGCGAGCGCCGGCGGACGGCGTGGGCGGCGCCCGCGCATGAGCCTCGGCGTGCCTTCATCTCCCCTGCTCCCCCCAAGGGCGGGCTATCGTGTCAAGCGGGACTTGCTTCAGCCTTGCAACGTCTGCATGGGCAGCAGCACACGGCATCTATTGCTGGGCGTTGGGGCTGGTGCTGGGCGTGCATCGACGGAGCATTTGGACGCACGGCGCGTGAGTTGTGTTCGGCACGTGCGGTTAGGTTGTATCCCTGCTCGAGCAGCGACGTCCTGACCCGCCTGCCATCTCAGTCGCGGGGCAAGCGCAATGTAGGCTCTCTCGAAGTCAGTTTCCTGTGCTGCATACCTAATGCCCAGGCATTATCAAGTGTTATCGATCGCCTTTCGCCCGTCGCATTTCGTGCGCGGGGCGAATCGAAAGGCCGCCCTCGCATCCCATGCCTCCCTCGCTTCATCGTGCGATGCCGTGGTCCGTGAGCGGCGGTCAGGATTCTCGGATGCGGTAGACACAGTGGGTATGGGGCCTTCATCGACTCCTATCTGCCCTGTACGATGCTCCTTGCAAACGACGGCCGCGCTCGCCTTGAATCCGTCTGCACCCTCGAGGGCAGGCCGGGCTCATGCGACGCCAGCATCGATGAGGAATGCTACCTGGTTGATCCTGCCAGTAGTCATATGCTTGTCTCCAAGATTAAGCCATGCATGTGTAAGTATGAACAAATTCAGACTG
>NW_025817120.1:0-1556 GCF_002878395.1 Capsicum annuum | reverse complement strand
CGGCTCAAACGGGCGGGGGCTTTCTATTTGCTTGCAATGCCGGCTGTTCGCCCGCCCACGGGATACGCTGTACGGTAATAGTTTATGTTAGCTGCTTATCCGGTGCCTTCTTTACGACTTTCGACCAAATTGAAGAAACTCTTGTTTAGTCAGGACGTCGTTCCCGTCCCTGCCTACTTCACCGCAGCTACCATGATCATAGCTGTCCCCACTGGAATCAAAATCTTTAGTTGGATCGCTACCATGTGGGGGGGTTCGATACAATACAAAATACCCATGTTATTTATTGTAGGGTTCATCTTTTTATTCACCATAGGAGGACTCACTGGAATAGTTCTGGCAAATTCTGGGCTTGCGGGAGATTAGTTTCAAGCCACTGCCTCGAGAACCCAACCCGGTTACAGCATTCCTTTCTATTGCGCCTAAAATCTCCTAAAACAAAGGGGATGGGAGGATCGACCCGTTCAGATAATTCCGAAGAAAGACTGTTGGCAGCAGGTAGAGAGATTTTTTTTCCTCTTCAAAACACAAGGAAATGCGGGCAGGGTAGAGCTCGGCAGAGGGTTCGAGAATAGGGTAGGGTCCTATCCCTCCTAAACCTATGGATGGTTTCATAGCGTCTTTCAGGAGGCTCAGCTTGACTCCAAAGAGGCATCGAGACTGACCCGTTGATGAAGCCCGGAATAAAGAGACTTCTCACTCCTGTTAGTGAGAGAGTGGTCACAGTTCGTCACCTCGAGAAGTTCAATACCTTCTTGATTGAGAAAATGTCCTTGCTTGTACTTCTCTTTATTTTTTGAGATTGGGTTGGTGTTCAGTGTACCGCTTGTGACGCCTATGCTTTGCATGAACATCTCAATGTCCAAGATAAAAGGAACGAGGGGAAGAATCGACGAGGTGAGTGTTCTCGAAGAGAAAATAGTGATAGCAAAGGAAACACTGGCTTGAGGGAACTATGCGCTACTAGTACACTTTCTTTACAAGGGAACTAGGCGGGGGAGCTTACTTCACTTGCTTACCCGGAGAGAAAAACATATTAGGGTAGTCCGAGGCTTCCAAATGGAGCCCGAAACTAGCGGCGCTCCTCGCAATATATCATTAGGAGGATGGGACGACGTGATGGATTGGAAAGCACTTTTACCATAGCCACTTCTACCGGTATCAGATGACCACTGTGAGTTGCAGAGAACAATCCGAACTGAGGCAATCTTTCCGGATTCGCTCCGCCTCTAGATGCCTTATAGCAGTCCTTTTTGCCCATTCCCGCTTATGCGTACTTCATGGCTGATAGGCCTACAGACGCTTGAGGCCCCAGAATAGCCTTGCTTTCACGTTCCCCCCCTTTCCTTAGATCAGGTTAGTACTTATGCTGCTTCACGCAACTATATTCAATTAATTGAGTAGAGAGGGCAATTGAATCAGTCGCCATCCTTCGCTTCGGCTCAGAATTAGACCTTCTGTAGATGGAACTTCAGACTTTTGGATAGGCCTGAGAATCCGACTAAAAAGCCTAAATTAGCGAATTCACCTCCCTCTAAGTCCAATTAGAAAAACAG
>NW_025817119.1:0-1243 GCF_002878395.1 Capsicum annuum | reverse complement strand
ATTTTATTTATGTTTTAACTTGTAATTTTCATTTTTTGATGTAATGATAGAGCCGCGGACCGGAACCTCGATGGAACCTCACTCGACTCTCCAACTTGGTATAGTCCACCTCTTTTCAATCCTTTGAGATACTTGTCACTTGATTCTCTCATAACTTGGGTAGGAAGGATGTCTTAAGTCAAGACCCGGTTGTCCTTATTCCTTCTGTTTCTCTCTTTGAATAATGGTCGGGTCAAAATTTGGTCTCGCTGTCTACTTCTTTGCCTGAAAACACTTCATGTCTACATTCAAAGAGGGCATGATGTAGACACCTAATTTCGTCCCTCCCCGATATTGTTTTTACCTATTGTTTACCTTATCCTACCGTTTACCCTCACCCGTGTGATAATCCCTCCACAAAATGACAAAAATAACAACCCCCTAACTAATCTTGTTTTATCCTAATATTCTAACAACCCACCTAATTAAAAAACAACACCTACCTACCCTATCCTAACAAACTCTACCCCACCTCACCACTACCCCACCCTCACCTCATATATACACACACAAAAGGAACACAAAAGAAGGGGGATATATAAAAAAAAAAGCAAGAGCCTCCTACCTCCCTCTCTCTCTACACACTTTCTTCTCTCTCTATCTTCTCACTAAAAATCCATTACCACCGCCTCTCCGCCGCTTTCCTTGCCAGCATCTCTACTCCCTCCATCATGAAACTACCAACTACCTCAAAACCCTCTCCAAATCTCCGATTTCCCTTCCAAAATCCCATCGCCGCCGGAGCAGACGACAACTAACCACTGCTCAGCCTCCGTCCTCCTCTTTCGCCATCCTCTGCCTAGATCTGGACGCCTCCCATTAGCGAAATCCATCTCCGTCGACCCACCAACGCCGACGCCAGCCATGGTGCCACACATTTCCTCTGTCAAACGGACCCAAGTCCAGCGCCATCGCACCTCCATGTAGCTGCCCTCAGAAACCATCCGACCGATTGACGTCGGAGGAAAGAATGTTTCACGACGGATTCTCAAAATCCATCCTAGTTTCGATCGGGGTCAGTTGTCTATCGGATTTTAAAGGTGCTTCGGGTTTGTCTATTTTTTTGGAGAATTATTATCGATATCGTGTTTTGGATCTTTCGAGAAAAGTCGAGTCAACATTTGGTTTTGGGTTTCATTTTGTTGTTTTCTTATTGGTTTGAAATCTGTTCGGATGGCGATTGCGGGACACTGATTGGGTTTAT
>NW_025817118.1:0-1438 GCF_002878395.1 Capsicum annuum | reverse complement strand
GTAAAAGTGAATAAAATTGAACTTTAAGAGGACGAAATCACGTGTCTACATCATGCCCTCTTTGGATGTAAACACATGGTGTTTTCATATAAAGCAGTAGACAACGAGGCGGAATTTCGTCGTGACCTCTATTTAAAAGCACGGAGCAAGAGGAAGGAGGAAAACTTGGTCTTGACTTAGGACATCCTACCCACCCCAGTTATGAAGGGATCAAGTGACAAGTATCTCCAAGGATTGGAAGGAGGTGGACTATACCGAGTTGGAGAGTCGAGTAAGGTTCCATCGAGGTTCCGGTCCGCGGCTCTGTCATTACATCAAAAAAATAAAAATTACAAGTTAAAACATAAATGAAATTACAAAAATCCTATCTATACAGCTTCTGTTGGCTCTTGACTCGACTTTTATCACGCTATTCTTCAAGCGGGCTCTTGACTTGCAATTTTTTTCAACTTGTTGCTTGGCTTTCAATTACTTCGCTTTGTTGCATGACTTTTCATTCATCATTTTTTTTACTCTATTCTCCAGGCGGGCTCCTGACTTGCTATTTCATCACTTTGTCGCTTGACTTTTCATTTCTTCACTTTGTTCTCCAGGCGGGCCTCTGACTTGCTATTTCATCACCCTGTTCTTCAGGCGGGTTCCTGAAACCCAAAATTAAAACTAGAACGAAAATTATCCCAAACAAGAATTAAAATAAACTAGTATTTCATTTTTTGAAAGCGTTGTCCCATTTTCCAGGAGTGTCCTGAACAGAAAGTAAAGTCCCATTTTTCAGGAGGGTCCTGAATTGAAAGTAAATTCCCATTTTTCAGGAGGGTCTTGAACATAAAGTAAAATCCCATTTTTCAGGAGGGTCCTGAACATAAAATAAAATTTCACTTTTCAGGAGGGTCCTGAACATAAAGTAAAATTTCATTTTTCAAGAGGGTCCTGAACAGAAAGTAAAATCCCATTTTTCAGGAGGGTCCTGAACAGAAAGTAAAATCCCATTTTTCAGGGGTGGTCCTGAACAGAATGTAAAATCCCATTTTTCAGGAGGGTCCTGAACAGAAAATAAAATCCCATTTTCTAGGAGGGTCCTGAACAGAAAATTAAAATCCCATTTTCCAGGAGGGTCCTGAACAGAAAGTAAAATCCCATTTTTCAGGAGAGTCCTGAACAAAAGTAAAAATCTCATTTTTCAGGAGGGTCCTGAACATAAAGTAAAATTTCCATTTTCCAGGAGGGTCCTGAACAGAAAGTAAAATCCCATTTTTCAGGAGGGTCCTGAACAGAAAGTAAAATCCCATTTTTCAGGAGGGTCCTGAACATAAAGTAGATTTCCATTTTTCAGGAGGGTCCTGAACATAAAGTAAAATCCTATTTTTCAGGAGGGTCCTGAACAGAAAGTAAAAATCTCATTTTTCAGGAGGGTCCTGAACATAAAGTAAAATCCCAT
>NW_025817117.1:0-1285 GCF_002878395.1 Capsicum annuum | reverse complement strand
TAGGGGTTCAGAGTAGTTTTGAATCCTCCTTGGTTTCGGAAGTGAAGGAAAAGTAATACTTAGATGCTAGTTTGGTCAGACTGAAAGAGTCAGTCAAGGAACAAAAAGTAGAGGTTTCCTCCCAAGGGGGAGATGGTATATTGAGATTGCAGGGTAGATTGTGTGTCCCAAATGTTGATGATCTGAGATAGAGGATTATGGCTAAAGCGCATGGGGCACGATATTCTATTCATCCTGGTGCCACCAAGATATACCGAGACTTGTGGGAAATCTATTGTTGGAGTAGCATGAAGAAAGATATAGCAGCATTTGTAGCTAAGTGTGCGACATGCCAACAGGTTAAGGTTGAACACCAAAGACCTGGTGGTATGATGTAAGAGTTTAGTATTCCCACCTAGAAGTGGGAAGAGATAAATATAGACTTCGTGATTAGTTTACCTCCTTCCCGACGCCATCAAATTCCATTTGGGTTGTGGTTGATAGGCTGACTAAGTCTGCTCATTTCTTGCCTGTTCATACTTCATATACTGCTGAGGATTACGCTAGATTGTATATCCGAGAGCTAGTCGGACTATATGGAGTTCCCTTGTCTATCATTTCGGATAAGGGTACTCAGTTCACTTCGCAATTTTGGAAAGCTTTTCAGAAGGGTCTTGGTACCCAAGTGCTTTTGAGTTCTTCTTTTCATCCATAGACTGATGGTCAGGCTGAGCGGACCATCCAGACCTTAGAGGATATGTTGAGAGCTTGTGCACTTAACTTTAAGGAAAGTTGGGATGATCACTTACCGTTAATAGAATTTGCTTATAATAACAGCTTTCACTCTAGTATTAGAATGGCTCCATTTGAAACCTTGTATGAGAGGAAGTATAGATCACCCATAGGTTGGTTCGAGGTGGGTGAAGTAGCTGCGAGTGGTCCTGATTCGGTATTCGAGGCTATGGAAAAAGTTAAGCTAATTAGGGAAAGGTTGAAAACTACGCAGAGTCATCAGAAGTCATATGCGGATGTTAGAAGGAGAGACCTTGAGTTTGAAGTTGGTGACCTAGTGTATCTGAAAATTTCACCCAGGAGGGGGGTGAAGAGATTCGGGAAAGAAGGGGAAGCTTAGTCCCCGTTATGTTGTTCCTTACAAAATTCTTAGCTGTGTTGGTAAGGTAGCTTATGAGGTCGAGTTGACTTTTGAGTTATCCTCTGTTCATCCAATATTCCATGCTTAGAAATCATATTAGCGATGTTATGGTAGTGGATTCCTCTGTGAGTACTGACATTCAAGAAAATCTTT
>NW_025817116.1:0-3467 GCF_002878395.1 Capsicum annuum | reverse complement strand
CTAAAACAAGATGAATCACCAAGAATATTGACTCCCTTTTGCCTCTTGAAGACCACTCTAGAAATCCCAATCTCCAATACTTCAAAGGTGAGATTAAGAGAGCATTAGGGTGTTTGATCTATCAAAATGGATGCTTAAAAGGATACACAAACTTATCTAATAAGAGGGCTTAGGGTTTTAAACATGGGAAATAACCACAAGGCCCTTAGTTAAAAGCTAAAAATTGACCCTGTCCAGGGGTATGACTCACTTAAGTAGTTGTACCCTAGGGTACTAGTGGTACCTTAACTCCCACTCTAGGCTTCTACTAGGTCACACATACTATTAAGGATGTGAACATACACATTTGAGTCATATACAAATGGTATAACTTACCCCTAACTCGTATGCTCCACTCGTAACAAAATTAGTCTACTCCAAGCTAAGACCTCACCCCATACGGCTCACCTATGTCCAACTCGTACCCTTAGTTACAATTAAGTGGATGGTTACTCATACCTAGGATAGTGAGTGACCCTCACCATACTACCTAGGATACTATAGGAGAGGATAAGAAGGATACAACTCGTATCCATGGTGTACGACTCAAGACCCTAGTCGTACCTACTTAACGACACCAAAAGATAAAGTTTTTCAATGGTTCTAAGTCTAGGTGTTTCAAGACCAATGAGGGTGTCAAAGGAAATTGTCTAGACTATGACTAGACTAAACAGGTCGTAGGGTGACCCTATGAGTCGTAAGGTCACCCATAACAACTAGGCATCATTTTTCAGTTTTTAAATTGAGGGCAGTTTGGGCATTTCCCTCTTTATCCATTTATACCTCACATACATAAAATGTCTTAGGCTATTATTTCCAACCATTATCAACCATAAACACTCTCTCAAACTCTCTAAATTCTCCAAGGTTAAGATAATTAGGGTTTCTATGAAGTTAATTAATTAGGGCTCTCAAGGGAAAATTTCGTCCATAATCGTGATCCTTTTAGGCGTGTATCTTTTCCCCAAAAGTTATTTTGTTAAAATCATATGTTTGAATGGTTACCCATGTGGTTTAATTGTTGGTTTTTTTTATATGGGTTGAGGGTTCTTGAATGATTGTTGTTTACTTGATGTTTTATGTTTACTTAGGCATTATTTATGCTTTAAATGGTGGTTTTGAACCAATTGGGTGCATGGGCATATGAATTGAACATGGAATATGTTCCCCCCAAGTTTAAAGGGTTAAGCATTTAGAATTGGTAATAACCTCAACCTAATCTGATGAAATCATCTTTGAACATGAAATATACATATTGAAAAGTATTTTGAAACCTTGCATAATGTAATAGTGTAATGGAACATGAATTGAATTTAAAAATGGGATTAATTGCCTTGTAATGAATTTGAATTTAAAATTTTAGAGTCCTATTGGCCGAGGGGTTAGAGTCCCATTTGGCTAGATGATTGGTTCCTAATAGGACTTTCAATTCCCATTCGCTAGTTGGGTTAGAGTCCCATTTGGCTACATGGTTTGGTTCCTATGTAGAATGTTGGAGTCTTATTGGCTGATTGGGTTAAAGTCCCATTGGAAAGTTGATTGAATTGTCAAAGTGACATATACTTGCAAGCTATAGTCGATATGACGATACCACTTTATAATGTTTTATGAATGACTCTTAGTTTAATGATTGAGGATGTGTAAAAAGTATTTTAATTGGGATTTAATGAGGGTTGTGTAGCTGTGTCATAAAAGTAAAGTTCCCAAGGGACAATCTTTGAAAACCATGGTTGCCGATGTGGGGGTCTACATGATCGGGTAGTTCAAGTCCCTTATATTATATGACTTAGTTCTTAAGTCAGTATTGTGATATGCTTATAGGTTTGAGTCCCCAATAGTACATATGTATATATGATTAATCTCTAGTTTGCGGGCCCACACGTACTCGGGCCCTTTTTTCTAGGGGAGATCTGAACCCATATATCCTGTGGGTGCCTTATTATTACAGTCATGCTACATAGTCTAGGTTAAGGATTTTGAAGTGCTTGCTAAGATTTTGTATCCTATCATGACATTATATATATATATGTATATATATGCATGTGACCGTGTGTATTGGATTTGGATGAGTTGTTAAACTATTGATCATGGAATTATTTTACCCATACCCCTAAGATATATGCTAGTGCACAACCCACACTCTATTTTAGGATGCTATATCTCCACGCAATGCAAGCACTAGTAGGAATTCTACTTTTCCTATATAATGTTAGGTGGATTGGCTCAATTCATTGGTCTTTTACAGGGAAGTGGTGAGCTTTCATTCTCCGAAATACTTGATTATTACATTGGTTTCCTTTTATGATTACTAAAGATTGGGTATAGATGTATACACTATTAGATGTCTTTGAGTTTATTACTTTTCTATATTTTTATATGTTTGGATTTCATCCCCTATTAGGAGTGTTATATTTGTTTTTCTAGGTAATAAGAGGGTGGTCTCCAGTACTTGGTGGACTTGAGATACCCGTTATAGCCAGACCCTAGTTTAGGTTGTGAAAATGCTATAGGGGTGAGTATGATACACTTGTAATCAATTGGTATCATATGTTGACTAAGTAAATTAGAAAATAAAGAATATTAACACAAACTATGGGCACGTCACCTGCAATTAGAAAATGTCAGAAATTGTAGCCCACTTTATTTCCATTAATAATTCTACTATATACATATATAACAAATACTAATATAGGAAGAAAACATAGATATACACATAGACCAGGTTCAAGTAGGAGAAAGGAATACAAATAGACAAATATCGCATCAAGAACCAAAACACAACATAGAATAAGCAAATATATATGGAACGCAGTAAAGATGATGATGATGCACGAGGTCATTACACAACCTCCGTATACACCTACTAAGCTGTGGTCTCAAGCTAGTACCCATAATGAGTTTGTCAACCCATGTACAACTAATATCCATAACTCCACTTTAACACATATATCGGTAGAGGGTTTTTAAAGATGTCAAATTTCTATTTGAAAAGCCAGTATTTCTAGTATTTCCATAGTAGTATCAATGTTTCATGAATGAATATGGTATAAGGATGTAATGATCATAATCAACCACAATGAGAATTTTCAATACCTAACCAATATAACAACCATGTGAGCCAATAATCCACATAAATCAACTAACCATCCATGGTTGAATATAATCCATAAACCATCAATTAAAACATGCAAGAAAATGTCATTGATACCATATACATCCCAAAATCTAGGCTTTTTCCCATAAAAAAAGTTTAATCAAGCATACATATATAAATACCAGGCCAACAACATCACAAAAGACCCCACACGGTCACATAAATCATTTAAAACATTTTTCATGATACAACTCCATACTCAATAGCATGCTTTTAGATTATTATTAACTACACAACCCAGTTTGAAGAAAGTTAAGCCATAACTTACTTGCAT
>NW_025817115.1:0-3410 GCF_002878395.1 Capsicum annuum | reverse complement strand
TAGATTCACTAGAAACCTAATCAATCTATTAGATCTATTAAATCCGCGCATCCCCCTACAAATGGTATCAGAGAGGTTTCTCAACACTTATTTTAGGGTTTATTTCTATTTACTTTATATTTTGAATTTAATTAAACATGTATTCAATTAGTTTAATTATAGTTACATATATTAGTGGATAAACACCCTTTTTCCTGGGTTCAGGCGAAAAACATGACTACAATTGCTACGAATAGATTTTGTTTTGTTTTTTTATCATATTTGGTTGTTTCTACACTTGTTATCATTAATTTAAGGATCCTCCACACTTAAAAAAATATATTTTTGACCTTGTGTTCTCGGGAGTGGGAATAGGAAGATAGAACATGGGGTGAATAGAGTAGGGTTCTTATTTCTTTAAAAGGGGATTTGAATTAGTATCTCGGATAGGAATATACCTAGAAACCTTACTTGGTTGACCATAAGATGAAATATAAGTGTGTTTAGCTTAGTTCTCACATCCACTCAATGATATAGTTTTCGGTCCAAGTTAGATAGGTGGTTAGATGTTGGGAGACCATTATAATAAAATCAACCCCGTGAATCTATAACCAAGATAAGTAACATACCGATGAAGTTCATTCTCACAGTATGATTGTTCATAGTTCTTTAACCCCGAGTTTTCATCCATTTATTGTTCAAAGTATTTACTCCCCCATTTTTAACTTTAATTTTAGTTTATAAACTTTCGAATCTCTTTTGGTTACACTTGCATTGATTAAACACAATAGTTGAACTTTAATTGAATAGTTTTAAAAACAAGTCTCTGAGGGATCGATATTTACCTTTATTTTAAGGCCACTCTATTCTCTTGCATTAAAACAATCTCCAAACTCAAGCAATGTTTCCATCAATGTAGAAGAGAAGCAATCCTTCTTACCTATATCCTAAAATTTTAAGAGGAACAAGACAATACTACTCTACTGGGTAAAGATCAACCAACCCAAAGAACGATTAGAGAAGTGGAAATCCCACTTATAATTAATTTGACCATCCTTTTCAGAACTCGACTAACAGAGGTAATTTTTAGCTGAAACAAAACATGGCACAAAATTTGATCTATAGTGGACATTTTACCAGGTTTTCCTATAAAGATCCATAAGTCCATCTACATAACTTTTTTGAGTTTAGTGATGTATTCATCCCTTCGGGTTTATCTGATTAGGTTAGGCTTATACTATTCCCTTTTTCACTGTTGGAGGAAATCAAGAACTGGTTGAACGTTAAGCTGGCATGTTCAATCATAACCTAAGATAACTTAGCCCATAAATTCCCAATCTGATTCTTTCTATCTGGAAAGACTGCAACACTGCGTAGTGAGATTATGTTCTTCAAACAAAAGCTAAATTAAAATTTATATCATGGTTAAGAGAAGATCAAAGCTCTTCTTCGACACTATTATCACGGCCTTATTTCTGAGTAATGATGGCACCTACCATAACCCACCTATTGGTAAGATAACACCACAACCTAGAGCTAATAAAATGGGTAACCATGGTAGGAACGTCCAACATGGACCCTATATGGGAACACAATATGACAAAGACATTCCACAAAGAAACAACTAACATTCGAATACTAATCCCTTGACCTTATAGTATTATTACAAGATCATCTCTAAATTCGACCATAGAAATTACAAATCAATGTCAAATAGTCCTAAATAGTTTTATAGATTTGTCTCAAATACAAAATAAAACAAGGATAGAAGGAAAAAGGGAAACTCAAACTCCAAGAACTTCCCATATTTCATGATGATTAACACCGCATGACCTTAACTCAACGATGACTACTAGAACTTATGTCTGCACCAAAAAGGTACTTAAGTGTAGTATGAGTACAAAATCACAGGTACTCAGCAGGCATTATCAATTAATTAAAGCTTAGAAAATGGTTTCGGGCTTCGGCCAATGCCTCAAGAAATATCGAAAGTAAAATTTGAGCAAATAAGATATGTAACCACATAGATTTTGATGTTCCGAACGCATTGGCAAAATCATATTTTTGATTTCAATCCAATTCACTAAAGTACATCAACGTACTTATAACACACACTTTCTAAAAAAAAAAACACAATTTCCAATGGGGATTCACTACCCAAATATCAAAATCATTATAAATATCGTTCAAGATTCATGCTTTATATCTCCACATAAGGATCCTGCTTTTTCGTATGACATGAACACAGAAAGATCCTGGGCGTCGAAAAAGGCTAGAGGTTGGCTATATGAACCGACAAGCCCCGTGGGCTGTCTAAATGATGGAAGAATGCCTCCAAGCCGATAGAGCAATCGAGATACTCTCCCCAAGAGACTCGTGAGCTAACTTGTGAGCTTGGTCAAGGTTCAGCCAAGCAAGCAAGGGTCCGTTGGCGTAGACGCGCAGTTCTGGGGCGACACTGTGCTACGGAAGCTAGATACAAGTTACGTGGGCTATGTTTGCCTATGCCATAAGACATGAGAGGGCATATCTAAGAAAGACGCTTGAGACAAAGGCCAAGGATTGAGAAAGGATGTCATATCACATGGAAGTACTTTCACAGTCTTAATATCATTTTAATTGCATAATCATATTGGAGTCACATACCAATAGCATGGAAGTTCATGTGGATTGCATAGTTATCATACATCTTGTTCATAAGTAGGATTTGCAAGTAAACATAGCATAATCTCATAAGAATAGTTCATGAGTATTCCAACAACATTTACAAGGCACATTAACAACATATAAGCCATTAGAACGTAAGGGCATATCATGAAACCTTCACTTAGTCACAATTTAGCCATATTGCATGATTTCTAGTTTCTTAGGCATTTTATCAAACACCTTACATGCACATCTTAAGCACAGGTGAAATCATCAAACATATCATGAACAATCAAATTTACATGTTTCCAACTTATATGATATCATGAACTCATAAAACATATAAAGATTCTATATTGGGAATCACCCAGTATCAACAACATGATCATCAACACTTAACAATAAAGAAATCATACTTTATAATGAAAAAGTGGAAAACAAATAAGCATCAACATGGGTATGATCATATCACCACAATCAACCAAGCTTTTTTATTTTAAAGATTGATTCTTGAACTCTATGAATGAATTGAATCCATAGATGAACACTACGCATAACTTGGAAGGGAGGTTCTTGATGGTTGACGGAGGAATTTTCTTCGACTCGGATCTTTAAGCTTGATTGTGCAACCCTAATTGTTTTTCTCCTATGGTTCTCTTGGATGATGAGATTTGAGATGTTAGTAGGGTTGTAATGTGTTTAGAAGCTATATATTTCATAGGGTTAAGTCTAGGGACGTGTAAGGAGTGTTAAAAGACTTAATTACCCTCAAAATAACTCAAAAC
>NW_025817114.1:0-2633 GCF_002878395.1 Capsicum annuum | reverse complement strand
TTGTGACAGTATTTTAATTTTACGAATTAAGCTACTTTCTTTGTTCTGATTTATATGAGTTAGTTTGGACTTGACACAAAGTTTAAGAAAAATATACTTTAAAAACTTTTAGTCTAAAATAAGTCACAAATCTATATATAATAATAAAAGAAGAATCAAGACAAGGTGATGTGACACCTCTTTTTGGTCAAGTATCCTATTTATCTTTTTTCTTTTTTTTTTTTGGAGTTTTTCTTATTTTTAAATTATTTTATTTAAAAAAATCATCTTCATAACTCACATCTCTCCATGTTCATAATAAATTATACTCTTAATTGATATTAATAAAATTCATAACTCTAAAACCTTTTATATTTCTAACACACTTTTTTTTTGAGTTTCTTTTTTAAATCATCTTCATAACTCACATATCTTTATGTTCATAATAATTTATACTTTTCAAAGAAATAAGAGGTCTTTGGCAACATTTCAAAAAAAATAGAATCCTAGCTAGGCTGGCTGTCATCCAAAAATTCCCTAACTACACCCACAACATTTTTCTCCACTCCCTTGAATCCTCTATTTTAAAAGAATTTAGTGGCATTCTCAAAGATGAGCAAGAGTTCTGGAAAATTAAATATAGAATAAATTGGCTTATTGAAAGGGATTCCAACACAAAATTCTTCCACACCTCCACCCTTAATAGAAGGAGAAAAAACAGAATTATAGCCATCCAAGATGACAATGGAAACTAGTAACATTCACTAGAGGATATCATGGATTCCATCCTCAATTTCTACTCTAAACTCTTCTCCTCTGAGCAATCCTCCTCCCTTCTCAAATGCCAAAATAATTCTTCTTCTTATGGATCCATCAGGAATGAGGATCACTCTTTACTTAACAAGCCTCCCACCAGCTCAGAAATAAAGAAGACTATTTTTTTCTTTAAACCTTATAAAGTCCGGGGCCTAGATGGGATCCACCCCTTAATGTACCAAAAATACTGGAACATCCTGAGCCCAACCATTATCAAATTTTGCATTGATACCTTTACCTCTTGCACTATGGATCCTAAAGTCAACATCACCTACCTCTGCCCATCCCTAAATATACCAATTCTATAAATTTGAGGAGTTTTAGATCCATTGGACTCTTCAATATACAGTATAAAATTATGACCAAGACAATAGTCAACAGACTGAGACCTCTACACACCAAACTTATCAGCCCTTCCCAATCTAGTTTCCTTCTAAATTGAAGAACCTCTGATACTGCTATCATAGTCCAAAAGATTGTTAATCATTTCAGAAAGATAAGGGGAAACTCTTCATTACTTTAATGTTCCTACCCATCTGGCAACCCCGATTATGTCTTGTATCTCAACCTCTTCTATCTCTATTCTAATAAATAGTGAGAAACCTCCTTTCTTCAACCCCTCAAGAGGTATCAGACAGGGAGACCCAATCTCTCCTTACCTCTTCATTATGTGCATGGAAATTTTTTCCAGAAAAATTAATCATGAGATCGACATCCTTACTTGGTCCCTTATCTCCATCATCAGGAAAGGTCTAAAACTCTCTCATTTATTCTTTGCTGATGATATTACATTGCTTATTGGTTCAAATGAAAAAAACTGTGTAAGTATTAGGGATACCCTTAATAGCTTCACCTCTCACTCTGGTCAAAAAATAAAAACTCATAAATCCAAAGTCATCTTCTCAAATAATTGCTCCCAAGAGGACAAAATTATACTTGCTTGCATTCTTAGTATCTAGGCCAAAAAGAATTTTAGTAAGTACCTAGGCTTCCCCATTTTTCATTAAAAACCTTGTAATAGAGATTACCAATTCATCCTGAATAATCTCAATGCCAAACTTGCTGGTTGTAAAATCAAATTTCTCAATATGGCTGGCAGAACTACCCTTATAAAATCCTTATTAGATAACATTCCCACATATTTCATGCAATACATCTTACTCCCCACAAAAATCCATAAGATGATTGACAAAATTCAAAGGAACTTTATCTAGGGCACCACCCCTAATAAAAGAAAAATCCACCTTCTAATTGGCAAACCCTGACCAACACAAAAGAGAAAAGGGGATAGGGTCTCCAGGAAGCCTCCATTAGAAACATCACTATACTGACTAGATTAGCTTGGAGGATTTGCAAGCACCCCAATTCCATCCGGTCTAAGATCCTAAAAATTAAATATAACTCTCATGGTATGATTTGCAAAACCAACAACTCTAGAATTTGGAAGAACATCTTTAAGGGCTAGGAGATTTGCAAAACTGCTTCCTCCTAGATTGTTGCTAAAGCTAATAAGGTCAACTTTTGGAAGGAAAAGTGGATCCCCCATTGTGACCCCCTACTTTCCATCATTCAAGCCCCTCTCCAACTTTATGCTCTGGAAACCAAGCTTTTTGTTACCTAGCAAAATGGAACTTGAGACCTCAACAACCTAATTCCTGAGGATATCATTCAGACCTTTAAGAAAACCTTCATTCCCAGACCCAAGGCCACCAAAGATGAACTAATATGGAATATCACTGGGAATGGGATGTTCACCAATAGGAGTGCCTATAATCATATTTCTAAGTACTGTAACAGTAGCTCATCCACCCCTTTTAAATGGATTTGGAAAGCCAGAA
>NW_025817113.1:0-3312 GCF_002878395.1 Capsicum annuum | reverse complement strand
AAAAGAAAAGGAAAAGAAATTATTAGTTAGTTACTTGGAGAGAAAGGAAAAAAGAAAAAGAAAAAAAAAAGAAAAAAGATGGTCTGCCACCTCAATGTTTTGCCGCCCCAGAAAGTGCTATAAATAGCATGACTTTCATTTTGTAAATATATATATCAACCAACAGCACATGCTACTTACTCTATCAAAATTATTTTCCTTTCGTTACAATTTATATCTCCTTACTATTATTTTCCGCTTTAATATTTTAATTTATTGGTATTTGTATTATTGATTTTGTTGATTTCTGTACCCTCTGATTAATTAGAGAATACTTATTTAATTCAGAATATCCTCTAATTAATCAGGAAAGTGTTTGTTTAATTCTGAGGAAATATTTCACACTGCTGAAATAGTTTCTTAGGAAAGTGTCTAGCACGACTCAAGTATAATTAATATATTAACTGGTAAAGAAGCAGTTAGATTACTATTATAATTGCCATATTGATTACAGTATTATCACTGAGGTAGTAATAATATGTGAAAGAAATGACAATCCCGCTAAGTCAAAAATAAATTTAACTGAAACAGATGATATAATTATTGCGGTCATTTCAGAAATGAATATTGAGACCAATGTGAGAAATTGAGTGGTGGACTCTGGTGCTACTAGGCACATTTGTATAAATAAAAATGATTTTATATCATACACCCAAGTTGAGAAAGAAGAAGAAATTGTTTATCTTGGGACCTCGAGAACTATTCAAGTTCTTGGAAAAGGCACAGTTCTTCTCAAAATTACTTGAGTCTATTTCTTTATGGCATGCTAGATTAGGACATGTTAATATTAAATATATAAAAAATATGCAATCACTTGGTTTAATATTCGGTTTAGACTCAAGTAATTTTGATAACTATGAAATATGTGCTGAAGCTAAAATTACTAAAAAATCATGTTTTTCAGTTAATAGAGAAACTGAACTGTTATCTTTGATCTACACTGATTTGGGTGATTTAAAATAAACTATGACTAGAGGTGGTAAAAGATATTATGTGACCTTTATTGATGATTTCTTTAGATTTACTAAGTTGTATTTGCTTAGAAATAAAGATGATACATTTGATGCTTTTATGTCTTATAAATCTGAAGTTGAAAATCAAGTTAGTATGGATCTAATAGAGGTAAAGAATATGTATCTTTAAATGCTTTTTGTGAAAAAAGAAGGTATTATTTATGAAGTAACTCCGCCTTATTCTCCTGAGTCTAATGGTGTAGCTGAAAGGGAAAATAGGACACTAAAAGAAATGATGAATTCTATACTAATTAGCTCTTGTGCACCTGATAATTTGTGGGGTGAAGCTATTTTATCTGTAAGTCATTTACTAAATAGAATTCCTCATAAAAGAACTGGCAAAACCCTTTATGAATTGTGAAAAAGTTATAAGCCTAATTTAAAATATTTAAAAGTGTGGAGTTGCCTTGCTAAAGTTCTTCTTCCTGAATCTAAAAAGAGAAAAATAGGTTCTAAAACTGCTGATTGCATGCTTATTGGATATGCTGAACATAGTGCCGCATACAGATTTCTTGTATTGAAATGTGATGTACTTGATAGTAATACTATAATTGAGACAAAGAATGCTGAATTCTTTAAACATATTTTTCCACTATGTGATAAAATCTCTCATGCACCTGTTGAAAAAAGAAAATGAATCTACCTCTAATATTGAGAAACTGAGAGATGAAATAATTTCCATTGATTATGTAAAGTCAGAATTGAATTCGGTCGATTCACTGACTAAACCTGTGGGAAGAAAATTAATTCTTCAAACCTCAAAAGAGATGGGGTTAAGGTCAATATGATTGTCAATAGAGATGGTAACCCAACCTATGTGATTGGAGATCCCATGAAGTAGGTTTATATGGGTAATAACAAGTCGATATTGAATCTGCGCACTTATTGAGGGTGCTTGAACTGCTCCTAAAATGGAGGAATAAGTTATTAACTCTTAATGAATTCATAGTCCTTATGGGTGGTGTATTTAAAGCAGTGTACACTTGATGAATTCACTTATATGAGAAGTGGAATGAGGCCGTTCCTATCAAACTTTTGGCCTTAGTCTCTAGAGCTCTTATGAATACCAGGTGCGCGCATGGCCTATTGGCGCAAAACCGCATTGAACAATAAAAATATGGTCAAAATGTGATTGATAAAGTCTCTGGCTTACAATAAGAGTTATTTGGTTCATAGAAATATTATATTTCACCGGTAATTCTGTAAGTTAAATTTTATTGGTCTAAGTTTAGTTCATAGTCCAGAAGACACCAAACCTACTGCATTTTGTCCATGCAAATCCAACAAGTTAAAACATTTTTTTATAAATTATTTTAAAATAATATGAGGATTGTAGAAAAATAAGCTATTTTAAAATAATTTATTGTGTATTTGGAAAAGAAAAAAAGAAAAGAAGTTATTAGTTAGTTACTTGGAGAGAAAGGAAAAGAATAAAAGAAAAAAAAAAGAAAAAAAATGGTCTGCCACCTCAATGTTTTGCCGCCTCGCTATAAATAGCATGACTTTCATTTTGTAAATATATATATCAACCAATAGCACATACTACTTACTCTATTAAAATTATTTTCCTTTAGTTACAATTTATATCTCCTTACTATTATTCTCTGCTTTAATATTTTAACTTGTTGACATTTGTATTATTGATTTTGTTGATTCCTGTACCATTTAATTAATTAGGGAAGACTTATTTAATTCAGAATATCCTCTAATTAATCAGGGAAGTGCTTGTTTAATCCTGAGGAAACATTTCACACTACTGAAATAGTTTCTTAGCACAGTGTCTAGTATGACTCAAGTATAATTAATATATTAACTGGTAAAGAAGCAGTTAGATTACTTTTATAATTGTCATATTGATTAAAGTAATATCACTGAGGTAGTAATAATATTATACATTGTTATGTTATTGTATTGCTAATATCCCTCCAACGGCTCTCTCTCTCTCTCTCTCTCTCTCCCTACCCTCTCTCCATCTCTCTCGCATCGGTCCCCGGTCTCCGGCGCCGTCGCTGACCTTCGGCGCCGACCCGATCCGACCGCCGGCTCCGACTTCCGGTCCCCGGTGCCGACCCGATCCGACTGCCGGCTACGACCTCCGGTCTCCACTCCCCGCCATCCTCCGGCGCCGACCGCCGGTTCATACCCCTCCAGCTGTTCATACCCCCCCCCCCCAATTGTTTCTCCCCCTCCTTCCCGCCAGTTCATACCCCCCACCCCACCCCACCCTTATCCCGACTCCCCCGTCCACCCCCATCTCCTC
>NW_025817112.1:0-2807 GCF_002878395.1 Capsicum annuum | reverse complement strand
TAAAAGATAAGTGGTATGTTTTGTATTGTTGCAACAGATTACTCATCCGCTGCAACAGTTTGGTTATATGGTGCAATAGATATACTACCTGGTGCAACAGATCACTCAACTATTATTTTACTATTTTACTTGTTTGATTTACTGTTATCCTTTTTAACGATGCATTAATCAACAATAATATATTATTTTATGTTTCTATTAATTTTAGATAATATGGTTCCCAAAAGAACAGAAACTGAATCAAGTCCAAGTAAAGGAACAAGTGAAGCAGCTAGGATACATCCACCACTCTATGAGCTTGCTTTACAAGCGTTATCTCAATCGAGAGAAGAATATGATGAACACGAAGAGGAGGAATGTTTCAAAAGATATGATGTAGATGCTAATAGCCCTTCCACCGAAGAGCTAGTCAAAGCCTTCAGCATTGATCGTTATCCTATAAGAATGCAGTGCGATGGTGCCGCAGATTTAACGGGTGTTTTCATGGTTAAGTCAGTCATGGGAAAATCTTTCGACGCCTTCAAAAAAATACTTTGAGAACAAAAATTGGATGCTTATTTCAGGGACAACTGCTTTGGAAAATATCTTGATTTGCTGGAGGACAACAATGCTCGTTTTCAAATGAAAATGGTATATGAACTTCTCAAGCATAGGTTTATGTAAGAAAACAAAGATAAGATGGATGAGGTGTGGATAAATTACTGTGGCATGCCTGTTTGTTTTGGTTGGAAGGAGTTTGCCATAGTTACTAAACTAAAATGTCATCCTTCTTCTCAAGTTATACCTATTGTAACCCCAAAAAAGCACGTCGCACACCCAAAAAAGGCAAAGGAAAGTCGTGTGATCGTGATGACCTGGTGTCCATTGTTGGTCCAAGCTTCAAAAATAAAAAATTGATAGAAGTGTTGAAAGGTAAAGGACTTTCAAAGAAGCATAAGCAGTCATTGTGCTTAGTTTGATTTGTACATAATATTCTTTGGGCGAGAGACGTTAACAACAACATAAGCCTCGGTTTAATAAAGCTCTATGAAATGACTGTCAACTATTTGTTGACTCCGTTAGCGCTAAAAACAATCAACTTATATGGCTTCCCATGGGCTTTTATGGTAAATGTTTCTTTCTTCTATTATGATATCATTCATTTTTTTTGCTCAATAATGGTTTGATTTATTGGTGTTATTTTATAGTTTTGGGCGTTTGAAGCCATTCCTTATTTGAGACAACAAGTGAACTACCAGGAAGGAGTTTCCTGTCCAAGAATCTTGAGATGGTTGTCGGCCAAAACTGATAAAAATATAAAATTTCTTGATCTCTTCAACCCCCGGAAGGATGCAGTAAGTATAATTATAATTATTTTTTTCTTTTAATTAATGTTTTTTTTTAACGATCTAATCATCTTTCTACTATATGTAATGATTTATGTTAGAATGTGCATCCGTCGCTAGTTTCGACCAATCGAGATTTAAAGATGTCATTTTTTCTTACTTTACGATAGGACCCTAAGGTCATCGACAGAATAAAAATGGAATTATTTGGAGAAACAACCATTACAAGAAAAATAATTTCGAAGGGTGGGCTTGTTGTTGATGATGGAGTTGTTGGTGGTGGTAGTGGTGCTGCTGTTGGTGCTAATGATGCTCCTCTTACAGTATTTAAAACAAACCATTATGAGTATGATCATACTGGTTATACAGATTTTGCCTCTCCCAGCGAATGTTCTACATGCAAATGTCAAGACTGCAGGGCAAAACATGATGTAGTGATTAATGCTATTAATGCATTAACTGCTTCTGTAAAGGAATTGATATCTAAGAAGGGTCTCGTTCCATCAAAGAAGATTTTATTTTCATCCGCTCCATTAGAGATTGAGGCTAAGAGGAGAAGGAGAGTGATTTCCAGGGCATTATCAAGCATCCAGAAAGTGAAATTGCAACTCCTCTGTCTGTGTGTTGCACTGAGCAACGTATAAGGTCCAAAGAAGAACAGCACGAGCTGAAGAAGGTGAATATATTATATGTCTTCCAACTGACAAAACAAACAGACACATATCTGTTTCAACAGATGACATATTTGCTGAAAATTATCAAACAAATATATACATCTGTTGCAACAGTTGACTAACCTATTGCACCAGATAAAGTATCTGGTGCAACATATGTCTCGTCTGTTTTAGCAAATCAAACAGCTCTTCGTACAACTTTTATTTGTACCAACAGATGACCTATCTGCTGCAACAGATGATTCATATGTTGCAATGGATGGTTCATCCATTAAAAATTATCACACAGGGTCTTTCTCATATAGAAATTTGTCCCAACAGTTGATTCATTATTGCAATAGAAATATAATATGTTTGGGACAATTTAAAATGGGAGAAATACTTGTTTGATTTGCTAGAAAAGATGAGGTAACCTTTTCTGTTTTGTTGTATCTCCGTGATTAGCATTGACCAATTCTGGATATCCAGGTGGATGTATAAGAAGCTACTTCTAAACAACATTGACAATATGCTACTCTTTTTATGAAAATACGGAGAACAGAAAGCGCAGAAATCGTACGCAAGCGATAATGAAGATCCATAACGAGCAAAGCCGAATTTCATAGCACCGGATAAAGAACAACTTGTCCATACTGAGTAGATCTTTATAGCTTGAGCCTATCAAAGAAATCCTTGGCTGTATACTTAAATTGTTGTTGATGTATTTGTTGAGAGATCTGTGCCCATAACAATTTTTTTACATTTCATTTATTCGTTGACTTATTTCAGCTAATTTATGAAGGCTTTGATTTATTTTATTTTGTCTACG
>NW_025817111.1:0-1568 GCF_002878395.1 Capsicum annuum | reverse complement strand
CTGAATCCGTCACGGTATATACTTAATTACTTGTGGAAATCCGTTGATGACATTATATGCCTAGTTACATGTTGGCAATATATGCCTAATTACTTGTGGAAGGTCCATTGATGGCATTATATGCCTAATTACTTGTGAAGTTAAGTGACTATTTTATGCAAAGGAACGTGGTGTCGTATTTGCTACATATAATGACATTAACGAGCATTTAATTCTTGGCTAGTGGCAGATGAATTTGGCCATTATTTTTCGTTAATTTTTCAAAATTATTAATTCCTTATTTCCTTATTATTATTCTATTGTAATTCATGTAATCTCTAGGATATTTATTAACACACTCAAAAAAATTATCTATACTTGACAAGTGTTTTGTGAGGTCCATTTTTGTCATCTCCCTCTTCAACTTTTGCATTTCTCTCACTTTTGAGTTCTTTATTTTTTATTAATATTTATTTTATATCAACAATTCTTCTATTTTATCTCAATACAAATTCTTCATTTTCCTACATCATTTTAAACGAAAAATATTTCATTACAGAATTAAAAAAATAATCCCACTACTACAAATGAAAGTTTTGTTTTTTTTTGAGATATAAAAATTGATTATTGTTAGTTGAAGAATACAAAATAAGTATGTTCATAATTTGATTTATATTGAATTATTGTATCGAAAATTAAAAATTTTGACCTCATAATTTTAATACAACTTAATATAATTACTAATTTACCCTTATAAATATCTTGAAACAATGTAACTCTTTAATAGTTTAATAGCTATGTAAAGCTCTCTTTATTTAAAAACGAATAAACTTAAAACTTAGAAGAATATAATTAATGTATTTTTAATTATCCAAAACACCACTTATTTTGAAGCAAATGAAAAGCCTAAAACATTGCTATCTGAGAAGGTAGAAAATAACAATTAAAAGTAATATTTTATTTTTATTCCTTTCTTTCTTCATTAATAAAATATTATTAACTAATTAATTACAAAACTACCAATATAAAATTATTAATTCTTCCACTCTATTTTATTGTCTTACTCCCCCATCTTTACTTGTCTACTCTTCCTAGCCATCATCATCTGTTCTCAAATACGCCCTCCTCGTTCTTTCTTTCTCCTTTCTCCGATGTTATTTTGAGAGCCTAAGAAATTAAGTTAAATTCAGTTAATTGGGAGCTCAGAAGATTAAGCGAGATTTTTTTTTTGGATAGTAAATTCTAACATCTTAAAAGAAATTGTTAAAATTAAGATAAAAATTCGACTTCCATAAAGTCTTTTTTTTTTGCGGAATCAAACTAAGAGATAGATTGATAAAATCTTAATTGATTTTGAAAATTGATTCATCTCGTAACATATTGGTTTATTGGCACCTAGAAAATATTTTAAAATCTATATTTTTTAAAAACTATTTTATTATATTACAAGCTTCAGAAGTATGTATTTATAAATATTTCATAATTATTTTTTTTTACTAATTCTAATTTCATGAGGTCGATTTTCTAAAAATATAAAAAAAATTAAGAACATACCGACCTCCTAAGGTCAATAGGTGTTATTTTATTTT
>NW_025817110.1:0-1362 GCF_002878395.1 Capsicum annuum | reverse complement strand
TTGCACAAGATATTATAGGATTGAGATGAGTCCATTCATTAGTGACTCTCAAACTAATATCTGTTGGGTTCGAAATCGAGAGGGCGTCATGCAGAAACTTAAAGTTTGCAAACCATAAGACGATAAATCAGATGACAAAGAAAAATATACTAAAAATCATTAAATTATTATATATTTTGGCCAATTGGCCTAAATATTATAAAACCTAATATCGAAAAACATTAAACCTATTGGGAGAAATTTTCTCCTAAACAAAGACTCTTCAATGATTACATTGTGGATGCCATTGTGTTATGGTATGAGAAGGGGGGTCTTCTATTTATAGATGTACAAAACCTTTCCTCCAAGAAAGAGGTTAGCCAAATATGGAAAAGAATTATATTTTTTTCTTTCAGAAAAAGTAAAAGTAATTATGGTAACTTTTATTTTCCTTCTAAGAAAAAATAAAACATAAATATAGTAAGAAAATTAGGGAAAAAGCCCTAACAAATCTCCTCTTTTTGGCTTGATTTTCTTCAATTGATCCGTCTTCTCTTCATATCATGTGCATGAACTTCGTTCTTGATATAATCTTCATAACTGCTGCTTGTCATGGTTAAAAATAAGGTTTAAAATATCATGATTAAAAATTGGTTTAAAAGTAATATTTTATTAATATTTTTAAAGATGCAGCAGGAGGAGTGTTGAAAATATGGTTGAAACTTGTTCTCCACATGTAGTTCGACAAAAATCTTCATTATCATCCAAATTGATTGCAACTTTGTTCAACAATTGGACCATCAATTTATTGAACCGTGGGCTCTGATACCACTTGTTGGGTTCGAAATCGAGAGGGTGTCATGCGGAAGCTTAAAGTTTGCAAACCATAAGACGATAAATCAGACGACAAAGAAAAACATACTAAAAATCATTAAATTATTATATATTTTGGCCAATCGGCCTACATATTATAAAACCTAATATCGAAAAACATTAAACGTATTGGGAGAAATCTCCCCCTAAACAAAGACTCTTTAATGACTACATTGTGGATGCTATTGTGTTATGGTATGAGAAAGGGGTCTTCTATTTATAGATGTCCAAAACCTTTCCTCCAAGAAAGAGGTTAGCCAAATATGGAAAAGAATTATATTTTTTTGCTTTCAGGAAAAGTAAAAGTAATTATAGTAACTTTTATTTTCCTTCTAAGAAAAAATAAAACATAAATATAGTAAGAAAATTAGGGCAAAACCCTAACAATATCGTCTAAAGAAATTTTTGGAGATATATTTTGGTTTATTTGTTATTGAAGATCCAGACTAATATTAGTATTTAACCATCTGTTTGTTGTATCTCAATTTCATAATTTTGTACTTTAATAAT
>NW_025817109.1:0-1176 GCF_002878395.1 Capsicum annuum | reverse complement strand
TATCGAGGTCTCTATTAATAGGGGCTGATAGAGGTCTATCATGCTTCCTCTTAAAGGGTGAAGCATTGAGGACTTCATTGGAATGAGGAATTTTTATCCCTTCAAGAGGAGGAGTAACGGATTCAATTATCTTGTTACTCTGGGTATACCATTTATTAATGATAACGTTAAGGGATTCATTCTGGTTTTCCATTCTTCCGGTAAACTCAAACCATCTAAAGAATTCTATGTCACATCATAGTTTTTTCATATCGTCTATCCATAGCCGATCTAACTCCTTTTGTTGTTCTTTGGAATAGGTACTGGTGTACCATTTCCTCTTTATTGCGTCCTTAGGGAGATACCAGTGGACTTCAAGAGCTTTGAGGTCAAGTGTATATTCTTCATCAGATTTGATGACGAGTAGGCTGGGGTCAGTCTTAATTTTTTGACGGGATATGGTAGGGGAAAGCTCTATATCAGAGGCTGTAGGACTGCCTGGATCATAAGGATTTTCAGGTTCTAGGTACTCATGGACCCTAGTGGTTTGCTGATAATAAACTTTCGGGACAGGACCAGAGAAGTCGATTCCTCTTATTTTGCCCTTGTCATTGTTATTATCATTTTCGTCACTTCCCTCCTGGGTTTTTGAGGTAGAAGCTCTATACGAGACAGACCGTCGAAACAAAGAGTTCCGAGGGGTGTCGAAGCCTAAGAACTTTAAATCAATCAAGCCATCAGGATGCTGAATAACTCGTTGTATTTGAGATTTCTCGGGATAGGTACGAAGGGGTTGGGTGATAGCATCAAAGTGCCATTCATTACTATGGATGACTTCATCCCAAACCAAAGGCTTAGGGACAATGACATTGGTTCTGTCCTTATTGGCTTCCATGAGTGTGGTGACACCCCTAGGACTTGTGAATCTAGCTTGAGGTGCTAGAGTTGTACCCATTAGTCGATAGTATACTCTGTATATTATCGCGATTTCTCTAGTATTATCCTTACTGTTCATGTTTTTTGTTTTAACATTAAGAGTTAAAACATCCATGATGTTAGGATCATTAATGTCTACTGAGAAATTAGGGTAACAATTAAAGTATACCAGGCCGTCGGCTAGGTTACTTTGAATGACGCCTAAGAGTGAGTTGTCAAAATTTAATAGACGAGCATCTCTTAGTATGGCACAGACAGGGA
>NW_025817108.1:0-1068 GCF_002878395.1 Capsicum annuum | reverse complement strand
GTACTCCAGGGGTAGTTTCTCCGAGGGGATTGTGATCAAAGGTTGCACTGAATGTTTGCACTAATATGTGTTCATAATATGTCTTGGTTTTATATGATTCGCCAGTAAAATATACGTTGCAGTAAGATAATTTTTGAGTATTCGCCATGCTTCTTCAGAATTTTCTTGTCCAGGAATATGCCGATTTTCAATATATAATATAAGTTCTCTAGCATCCAATTTTTCATATGAAGGCTTATCTTCAGAATTTTCTTGAACTATGGACGCAAAAGAATCTGCAGTTTTTTGTTGATCTGATAGATAGGATTGCAGTTGTTTATATAACGGATGATTTTCAAGAATATCTTCTAAATATACGAAAGAACCAATATTCAGAGTTTTGGATGATGATGATTCATCTTAAGGAATTTTTGAATTAATTAAAGTTCTATTTCCTCGTTGTAATATAGGAAAATTAGAACTTTCAGAGCTATATGCAGAATTTCTTCGATCAAAATATGAAGGGTTTGTTCGTCCTCCTTGATATGAAGAGTTTTAACTCCTTCCACCCCGTCCTCTTCCTTTGGCTATTTGCCAAGGAGGATCCATACTGCATCAATAATTAGGAATTTGATCAGCATACCATGACAGATATTCAGAGAGATCTTCATAAAGTGTGTCCTTTGTGATAAGATCATCAACGACTTTCCGAAGTATGAGCATGTGTCGATCCATATTTAGAGGAACTGCTTTTATAAAGGTGATTAAGAACTTTTCAGAGAAGAAGTGTAGAAAGAACTTCATTATATATGTAAACATTAATCACTTAAGTCAATATCAAACCAATAAATTTCATTTTCAAGGAATTCGTTGTGGTTAAGGAATAAATCTTCTTCTATTAGGCTACGAATTAGATTTTCTAAGATAAGAAAATGAATATCTTCGTTTAAAGGAATGCATTTGATAATAGTAATTATAGTTTTCTCAGGGAGGAAGTATGTGTAAAAATTCACGTTAGATATTCGCGAGATAGAAAATCAGACAAAGAATTTTCACTACCCTTTTTATATTGTACTTCATAATCAAAAG
>NW_025817107.1:0-1034 GCF_002878395.1 Capsicum annuum | reverse complement strand
TTCACATTTCAACTACCTAAACTTAAAAACATTTTTGAGTCACTATATTCAAAACACAAGTCCACCTTTCAAGTAACTACGCTTAAAACATTTTCGACTCACTAATGCAATTCTCAAGTGACCACACTTAACTAACTTCAAAACACAAGTTCACATTTCAAGTACCTACACTTAAACATTTTCAAGTCACTAACTCACTTCTCAAGTGACCACACTTCACTATATACAAAACACAAGCCCAACTTTCAAGTAACTACAATTAAACATTTTCGACTCACTAATGCGATTCTCAAGTGACTACACTTAAAACATTTTCGACTCACTAAAGTGTCAAAACCTAAAAATAGGGGTTGCAACTAAGTTACAAAATCCATAGCTATAATCTAAAAAGCGAAGTTGAACCACTTGGCCTCAACCATCCAAACCAATCTTATTGATAAGTAAGAATTCATACATAAGAATATCACAACTCTCAAGTCATTATTTAACTAGTCAAAAATCATAACTGGAGTCAACAAGTCTTTACTATTGTATAATACCCAAACCAATGTCTCCTTTAAAAATTAAGCATATAACCAATAGTTCTCACAACGTCTAAAACTGAATGATGTCAAGGATCATAACCACAATATATTAAAACCACAGGCTAAAGATGTGAGCAGTCAAATCAACATACACGAAGGGGAACAACACACAAAGGCATAACTAAGAATTTATTGGGGCTGCAAAGAGTCCTTATGATATCAAAATCTCGATAACCTTAGAAAATACATTTTCACACATGTTGTAGAGAATTAACTCAAGAACCATAGTCATGTTCCACGAACTTAAAATCTAGGAATAAGGTAGAGCACACAAAGATCAAAAACAGTAAGAATGCGAACCATAAGAAGAGTCAAACCCGAAAAGTGTTCGTCTTATTTCTCGTTCGGAGGAGCGGGGGTCTGGCTCGCGTAGCTTCCAGCGTGGGGGATGGTCGCCGTTGACTGGTGGCGCTGGAAGCTGGAGGAGGAGGAACGGAGAGAGCCAGCGGC
>NW_025817106.1:0-1050 GCF_002878395.1 Capsicum annuum | reverse complement strand
TGAAATATGTGAAATTTATGATTTTATATGATTTAACTATTTTACCCCTCTTCGTTGTCATATTATGGTATTTCTAGGGTGTGGAAGTGATTGGCATGAATTTTGATGTATTTTGATACCATTTATGCAATATTATGATTTTTGATGGCTTCGAGAGCCTTATTTTTGACTTATAGGGATGTCTTTTGATTCGTGCAACGGATGGCCGAACAGACTAGGCCAGCAAATCTGAAAGATCTATTTTAGGCTAGGTAGATCTTTGGTTTGGGTCCCGGTGCACCCGAGCTCTTTTCGACCTATTGATCATAAAGTTGAAAAGTTGAAAATATAGATGTGGGACCTACATTTTATCATAACAACCTCGAATGGAAAATATGATGTCACCAACAGATCCAAAATATCAATTTTAGGATGTTAGCATATTTAATATGATGTTATGACTTTTAAATCTCTTTTCGACCCTAAATTTGGAAAATTTTGATTTCTGGTTTCGGGGGACAACTTCATGAAAAGGTTTTTTTCTTTTTAAAATCTAATATCACCATCGCGTTTGAAACATCAAATTTAGCATGGTTGCATAGTTCTTTTGCATGTATTAGGCTTTGAATGAATCTCGGGCACCCCGTCGAAGTCCAATCGACAAAAAAAACTGATATTATAGAAAAATCTGCTATAAATAGAATATTTTTCACCTCTTTTTGGCCCATTTTGCTCATTTTAATCTTGCCTCTTGAGAATTAAATCCTATAATAGTGTGGGAGTTTGGTTAGGTAGATTAACATCTATTTCTTGGTTTTATTATAGATTTAAGGTAAGAATTCTGTCTTTTCTTAGTAATTTATTGAATAATTACTCAAAACCCCAAAAATCATAGGACTTGATTTTAAACCCAATTTAAATTCTTTTTTCTTGAATAATATTTTTATCATATAATTACTCGTTTTTCATCAATTTAACCCTTAAAACAACTCTGATTCTTGATTTAAACCCGGATTTCAAAGATATGTATCCGGTAAAGTTTAAAAATGGTTTTTCTTCAATTTGAACCTC
>NW_025817105.1:0-1543 GCF_002878395.1 Capsicum annuum | reverse complement strand
AGCAATGCCTGCCAATGTGTGCCAGTTTGATAAAGTGAACAAATGCTGCTCTAGCACATACTACTAAAGCTGATAGGGCACCACTAAAGCACCCCTGACCAGTTGGAGATGGCCCCATAAAGCAGCGAAAGTGGCACTTTAGAGGCTACACCAACTGAGTGGTGCACCAACTGTGGATATTTGGATCTATGAACCCCTTGATATTCCTCTAGAATCTCGAGAATGCAAACAAACTATGCCACCCTATCAAATTTAATGCTCCAAAATCAATGGAGATATTAGAATTTTTAAAAGACATCATTTTCATAGAATTGATCCCCGAGACATATTTTTACAACTTTTTGAAAGAAGGATTGAAATAAGATATAAAACTCATAAAATACACCAACCATGTTACCAATATAAAATTGACATTTTGGATCGGCTAGTGCAGTCTGTTTTAGCATCAGATGCACCAATCAAAAGATGTTGACCGAAGTCAACTAATAAGAGTTTTAGACTATCAAAACCATAATCTTGCATAAATCACCTTGAAAATAACCTAAAAGTACCACAATGGAACCATGAAGCAGGGTAAAATAGTCTAATTACACAAATATAAATATTTTATAAAAATCACTAAAAATAAGGTCATTACATTAATGGAGTAGTGTAGAGGTATATTCCTAAAGTAGTGATGATGAGTATCTTAGAGGCATGTCATTATTCTCTAGTCAGGGGTCATCATAGTGGTGCGAGGACATCACACAAGATCTTGCAATGTGGATACTATTGGCCTAACATTTACGAAGATGCACATAAATACTCCAAGACATGTTGCCCTTTGCCAACAAAAAGAAAATATCTCAAGAAGGCAAGAGCTTCCAATGACCACCATTCTTCAGCTTGAGTTATTTGATGCATGGGTCATTGACTTCATGGGCCGTTTTATGATTTCACATGGTATGAAATAAATCTTGGTCGCTGTTGACTATGTTTTGAAATAGGTGGAGGCAGTTGTGCATCCAAATAATAAAGGAAAAAGTGTCATAACATTCTTGAAAAAGAATATCTTTTCTAGAGTTGGGACTCTAAGGGTCATCACTAATGGTAGACTCCCATTTTTTCAACCATTTATTCAGAGCCTTGCTTGACAAATATGGTATGAAACATAAGATGGCAATGCCTTATCATCCAGGTTGAGGTATCCAATATTGATATCAAGTTCATATTAGCGAAGATTGGGAATGACAATAGGATAGATTGGGTGAGAAAGATAATGTATTACGGGTCTATTGGAAGAAATTTAAAACCCCCATTGGAACCTCTCCATATCATATTGTGCATGGAAAAGCATGACACTTGCCTATTGAGCTAGAACATAAGGCATTGTGGGCTTTGAAAAACCTAAATGTAGAGTAGAATGATAAGGCCAAGTCGCAACTAGAATAACTTAATAAGATGAATGAGTTTTACCTCTAAGACTATGAACTATTAGATGTGTACAAGGAAAAGAAAAAGCTATACCATGATTATAAGATTGAGAAAAGAGAATTCGGTGATT
>NW_025817104.1:0-1013 GCF_002878395.1 Capsicum annuum | reverse complement strand
TAGCACATCAATGAAGTTTTTTGGAGTAATCAATGCCATAACAATGATGTAGGAACTTATTGGTATATCAATGAAATGTTTTGAAGTCATTAATAGCACATGGATCTTGTTTGAGTAATCGGATAACTTCTGACATTCATTAGTGCAATAAACAAGTAAGATTTGGAAGACAAGTAAGTATTGGAATGTCTTGACATCTTGTAGGGTGGAAACAAGTTCATTGGTAATGTAGGACATCAGACAAAACCATTATGGATCACATGTTATTGAATAACTTTGGAAACTTTCTTAATAGAACAATTGTTCACTTTCATGCCAAAGATATGGTATAGAGTAAGCTTTACATACCTGATTGTCAACCTTCAATACTAGTCCCAAATGGCCTTCCCGTCTTTTTGGATTACTTATCTACAATGAACATATATAGCAATCTAGTATTAGCAACCAAACGTCACAATTCAATTATTTGAATTCACCAAACTAGTGGTTAAGTAGTAAGCCTTAATTACTCCATAAAGGGTATCACTTTAACCCTCTTATACTCCAATTACATTTACATGCCTTGCATATTCATACAACATCCTCAAATATCAATTTTGGATTCATTTATCCCTCCAACCAATCCATTAAACAAATTGAGCCATAGGCATAAATAATCATCAATTCAGTAGTATATCACCATATCCACCTTCCATAACTCAATTAACATATCCACCTTCCACAATTCAAAACAACCAACCAATGCAAAATAGTCCATAACCCTATTTTCATCACCTTTCAATAATAACCAATACATATAATCCTCTATCACACATATACACATGGAAAAGAACAAAGGTAAACAATATTCATACCTTAAAATTCACCTCTTGATTATGAAATCTTGTTTGCACAAGTAATAGGTGCCGTTCGAAGCTCTTGAGATGACAAATGTAGTTATCGGATTACTTTTGAATTTCTACGGTCGAATCAAAAGTAATTTAAAGGTCAAATTTGGCTAGGGTTTGTTCTTT
>NW_025817103.1:0-1476 GCF_002878395.1 Capsicum annuum | reverse complement strand
TAAGCCTCAGCAGTATATGAAGTATGAACAGGCAAGAAATGAGCAGACTTAGTCAACCTATCAACCACAACCCAAATGGAATCATAATGGTGTCGGGAAGGAGGTAAACCAATCACGAAGTCCATATTTATCTCTTCCCACTTCCAGGTGGGAATGCTAAACTCTTGTATCATACCACCAGGTCTTTGGTGTTTAACCTTAACCTTTTGGCATGTTGCATACTTAGCTACAAACACTGCTACATCTTTCATCATCCCACTCCACCAATAGATTTCCCGTAAGTCTCGGTATATCTTGGTGGTACCAGGATGAATAGAATATCGCGCCCCGTGCGCTTCAGCCATAATCCTCTGTCTCAGATCATCAACATTCGGGACACACAATCTACCCTTCAATCTCAACACACCATCTCCCCCTTGGGAGAAAACCTCTACTTTTGGGTCCTTGACTGACTCCTTCAGTCTGACCAAACTAGCATCTAAGTATTGCTTTTCTTTTACTTCCAAAACCAAGAAGGATTCGGAACTGCTCTGAACCCCTATACTACCTTCAGCAGAGTCAAACAACCTAACCCCAATCTAGCCAAACGATGTACATCATGAACCAACTCTTTCTTACTTTCTATCACATGCGAAACACTACCAATGGATACTCTACTTAGGGCATCCGCCACAACATTGGCCTTGCCCGGATGGTACAACACACTCATATCATAGTCCTTTAACGATTCTAACTATCATCTCTACCTAAGATTCAATTCTCCTGGAGTAAACACATACTGCAGACTCTTATGATCAATGAAAATATCAACATGGACATCATACAAATAGTGTCTCCAGATTTTCAAAGCAAACACAATAGCAGCCAACTCAAGGTCATAGGTGGGGTAATTTTTCTCATGGGGTTTCAACTGTCTAGAAGCATAAGCTATCACCTTACCCTTCTGCATCAATATGCAACCCAACCCAACTCTCGAAGCATCACACTACACCATAAAACCATCAAAACCATCAGGCAAAGTCAAAACAGGGGCTGAAGTGAGTCGAGTCTTCAACTCCTGAAAACTCTTCTCACAAGATTCGGACCACAAGAACTTCACTTTCTTTTGGGTCAACCGAGTCATAGGAGACGCTATAGAGGAGAAACCCTCAACAAAACGGCGATAATAGCCAGCTAAACCCAAGAAACTTTGGATATCAATCAGAGAAATAGGTCTAGGCCAATTTCTAATAGATTCAGTCTTTTGGGGATCAACTCTAATACCCTCGGAAGAAATGATATGACCTAGAAAAGCAACTGACCTTAGCCAAAACTCACACTTACTGAACTTGGCAAACAACTTGTGATCTCTAAGGGTTTGCAAGACAATTCGGAGATGATCAGAATGTTCATCCTCACTACGGGAGTACACCAGTATATCATCGATGAACACTATGACAAACATATCCAGATATGGTCTGAACATTTGATTTATCA
>NW_025817102.1:0-1095 GCF_002878395.1 Capsicum annuum | reverse complement strand
TCAACAGACTCCTTAAAAATCCCAAGTGTTTATATACTTGGGATTTTTAAGGAGTCTGTTGAATGTTGAACCATGAAGAGACGTGATAGAATCTTTGGTACAGTTTTGGGATCCTTCAAACAACGTATTTCGATTCTCCGACTTTGAGCTTACTCCCACACTGGAGGAAATAGGGGCATTTATTGGAAAGGAAAAGAACCTTCACCGAGGAGAGCCCATGATACCGAAGCATGTCACTTCCGAAAGATTTTTCGAGCTATTGCGCATAAAAAAGAAGAACATAGGAGGCTGCCTAGAAAATGGTTGGGTTCGTCTAGAATTTGTATACGAAATATATGGTCAGGAAAGGGGATTCGAGTTGTTTAAATCAGAACTTAACAACGGGAGATGCTACCAAACCTGGAAAAAGCACAGTTCTGAAGCATTCATAGTAGCTTTTTTGGGAATCATGGTATTTCCAAAGAGAGAAGGAAAACTCAGCACCAATCTGGCTGCGTTTATTACCGCTTTTGAGAAGAATCCTAAGGTCACCCTCGTGCCCATGATTTTGGCAGACATTTATCAGGCTCTGACGATGTGCAAAAATGGGACGGACTATTTTGAAGGATGTAACATTCTATTGTAGTTATGGATGCTCTAGCATATTCGTTACCATCCATTTGTTGTGGATTTTTGAGTCGAGTGGAATGATTATATCAAGGGCCATGAGAAGAGGATGGAAGACCAAAACTTTCCCGAAGGAATAAGAGCTTGGAAGAAGTACTTGGAAGGGTTGACGACGGACAAGATAGTGTGGAATTATCATTGGTTCCCCTCAAAAGAGGTGTTATATATGTCTACTTTTTGACCCTTCATCGTCTTAATGGGTCTCCGAGGTGTTCAGCCCTATGTGCCACTAAGAGTCATGCGATAATTCGGTCGACGTCAGCATATACCGCCAGTCGAGGATATGAAAGAGTTCATGTACGAATTCCTCCCTGACATCCCTCTAAGGAAGACTGAGATACTTAAGATCTGGGGAGGGTGTGTACTTTCAGGTTTCGATCATATAGTGGAAGACCGCGACAAGGGTGAGGTAGACTATTGGTATCTGCC
>NW_025817101.1:0-1440 GCF_002878395.1 Capsicum annuum | reverse complement strand
CTGCAAAACAAACAAAAGAAATTGTTAGGTAAAATAGAATTAAATTTTGATTGCTTAAAAAATCAACAAACAAAATTAGATAAGAAATTGAAAGATTTAATTAATAAAGACAAAGATAACATAGAAAATATAAAAATAAAGTTAGTACTACAAGAGGTACGAAAAGAAATTAACTAAATCAAAAATATAATACTCTCATGAGTGATATATTACAAGATAAACTTTATCTAACAATATTACAAAAGGCAGCACAGATTCAACCCAATCCCAAAGGATTATCAGACCATCAACCTCAGGAAAAAGCAGACTCTCTAATCATAAAATAGAATAATATTATAATTTTACTACTATTAGAACTTAATAAAAATATAGAAAGATAAAAATAAAAAAATATTCTATATAAAAATATAGAAGAATTAATATAACAACTAAAAAAGATAAAAATAACTCCCCACAAAGAAAAAGAAGAAGCTACTTAGTGAACAAATTTAATAAAATTGTCTTTTTTAATAGCTTTTGGTTTAAAATTTTTTTTTCTGTTTAACTTTATTATTTTCAACAAAGGTCCATGCTTTTGGTTTGATTTTAATAGATCTTTTTTTTTTCTTTTTGGGGAGTTATTTTTATCCTTTTTAGTTGTTCTATTAACTCTTCTATATTTTTTTATCTTGAATGTCTTTTTGTTTTTCTCTTTCTATATTTTTATTAAGTTCTAATAGCAGTAAAATTATAATATTATTTTGTTTTATGATTAGAGAGTCTGTTTTTCTCTGAGGTTGATGGTCTAATAATCCTTCGGATTTTGATTGAATCTATGCTGCCTTTTGTAATATTGTTAGATAAAGTTTATCTTGTAATATATCACTCATGATAGTATTATATTTTTTATTTGGTTAATTTCTTTTTGTACCTCTTGTAGTACTAGCTTTATTTCCATATTTTCTATGTTATCTTTGTCTTTATTAACTAAACCTTTGAATTTCTTATCTAATTCTGCTTGTTGATTTTTTAAGACATCAAAATTTAATTCTATTTTATCTAACAATTTCTTTTGTTTGTTTTGCAGGTCTTCTAATATCTCTAGAGTTTTCAATATTTCAGTATTACAAAATCTATTATACCTACAAATCCGCGCACCCCCCTACAAATGGTATCAGAGCCCAGCAATTTAAAAAGTACGGAAGAGATATATATTAGAACTAGAGTTATAGTTATAGAGTTAGAGTTAGATTTAAAGTTAAAAAATTACCTACGAAAATATTAAATTAATTATGCGAAGACCATTTAAAAATAGAGAAGCTTTTAGAAAAATTAAAAAATCATTAATTAGTAATTATTCAGAATATATAAGTCTAAATAAAACAAAAGAAAATTCACAAAAACTAGCCTATTTAATTACATTAATATCTAGTATTGAATCAAAATTAATAACACATTTAA
>NW_025817100.1:0-1455 GCF_002878395.1 Capsicum annuum | reverse complement strand
AGAGATATTTGTAGGTATGGCTAAATCAAATAAATCAGCATAATGATCATATAATTTTTCTATGTATTCATTCGAATCACCCATAGCCGTCCACAAATCAGGTTGTACTTCTTCAGAATCATTGTTAGTATTTATTTCCAAGTTAGCATAAACAATAAAACTAAAGTGGCACATAGTATTATATTTCGTGCACAGATTTAGCATAGCACCAACACAGTAAATAAGGGGAATCAGAAAAAAATAATTTTTAAATTTAGTAAACATAGCACCAACAACTTCTTTATAACCTTCTTTATTTTTATATTCTTTGAGCAAACCAGAAATATCGGCTATATATGTCAAAATATTACAAACAGTAGAATAATAAGCACCGGAAAATTCAACCGTAGCTACATAAATTTTTTCTAAAAACTTAACAAGATCATTAATTACAACCCAATCAGAATCATGTAGCATGCAATCAGCAGAATCAGCAAGACGGGTTTTTTCAATATAAAGGTCAAAAAACTTAAGACCATCTCTTACAATTAAATTATATATATGACATACACATTTAATATGAAAAATTTCAGGCAACAATAGAGATAGCTTAGATTTTAATTTTTTTTATAGCAGTCTTGTTGTTAGAAGCATTATCAAAATCAATACATAAGATTTTATTTTCTATACCATAAAATCCGGCAACTTTAACAATAGAATCAACAATAAAATCTCCAGTATGTTTACGATCTTCATCATATAAAAAAGCAAGAATACGTTTTTGCATCACAAAATTACTATCCATCCAGTGACAACTAACGGTTAAATAATCATTTTTATTTACAGCACGATTAAGATCAGAAGTTAGGGACAATCTACATTGAATATTTTTTAATAATGTTGATAAATAAAAAGTAAATACATAATTATCCCCCTGATCTTGTCCGAGATTTTCAAAAGGACACCTAAACTTTGAATTCGACCTATTACCCCATGATTCTTACTTAATTCGTTGCAAACACACCATTTTTAGCTGAATCTCAGTCACAACAAAGTGAGTTAAGACACGCACCAATCAGGCGCTGTCACGTGTTAAATATGTTTAATTTGTATTTTTTATTTCACCACCCACCCCCACCCCCGTCCAATACCCCTACCCCGTCAGCATCTCCCCCAACCCCCCCACTCCGTCAGCATGCATTCCCGTCCATTTTTTTGGGGGGTTCAAATCACTTCAATTCAAAAAATAATTTTATGATTGAATTGAGTTTTAAAGATAGTTAAACGATATGATTTAACTGAAAATGGAGTTTTAATGATATGATTTTTTTTTTAAAAAAAGTTTCAATGGAGGAACTTTAATGGTGACATTGTGTTGAAGAGCTTTAATGGTGTTGGAGAAGACATTGTGTTGAAGAAGAAATGATGGGTAGTTAAATGATATGATTTAATTGTAAAATGGAGCATTAATGAATG
>NW_025817099.1:0-1682 GCF_002878395.1 Capsicum annuum | reverse complement strand
GCATCAGTTTCAACTATCATAAAGGCTTCAGGGTTAGGAATTCCTAATCAAGGAAGGTTTTGGACTAATCTTTTGATTTTGATGACAGCATTGGTTTGATCAGGACTCCAAGGAACTGGGGTTTTCTTGAGTCTTTTGTAAAGAGGTTCACAGACCTGCCTAATATTAGGAATAAAATCCGCAACATAATTGAGACTTCCTAGAAACCTTTAGAGTTGAGCCTTATCAGTAATTTCATCAGGGAATTTGGAGGAGAACTCAATGGCTCTACAAATAGGTTTATAGCTACCTTGATAAAGATTATGTCCTAAGAATCTTATAGATGTCTGGAAGAGCTTCATCTTTTTGGCACTAACAACCAAACCATTAAATTTAACAATTTTGAAGAAAGTGTTTAAATGTTTAAAATGGGAATCAATGTTCTCTGAGAAAATAAGCACGTCATCAATATAAACAATCGACATATAAGTATAAGGATTGAAAATATTGTTCATAATGTTTTGAAACTCTGATGGAGCATTTTTGAGACCAAAAGGCAAGACGTTCCACTCATAATGTCCAAATGGGACGTTAAAAGCCGTCTTATATTTATCTTTCTCAGCAATTTGGATTTGCCAAAACCCGGACTTCATATCAAATTTACTATAAAGATTAGCTTTGAAAGTCCTTTTTAAGAGATCCCTTTTATTAGGAATTGGATGTCTGATCCATTTTAAGACCGCATTCAGAGGCTTGTAATTTATTACAAGTCTAGGGGTTCCGCGCTCCTTTTCTGCATTGTTGTTGACATAAAAGGCAGAGCAACTCCACAGAGAATTAGAGCTTCTAATAATACCATTCTTTAGAAGATGGTCAATTTCCTTTTTGCAAATTTCCATCATCTCTTGGTTCATCTGAATAGGTCTGGCCTTAGTAGGAATAGTTTGTTCGTCGAACCCAGAAATGTAAGGAAGTTCTACCAAGTGTTTTTTCCGTTCCCAAAAGGCATTAGGGAATTCGGAACAAATTTCATTTTCAAAAACTTTGTGGAGATTGGATATTTTAGTAATCATCTCCGGGGTTTTTAAGGACTGCTCAATTTTCTTGATATGAATATCCTGTTTAAGAAAATTGATATGGGAAGAAAGTCGATTAATTTTAAAAACCGTTCTTTCTTTAATAAGATTACCTTCTTCTTGCGAGACGGGTTGTAATAAAGGGAAGAATAAGTTCTGGTTTAAAAGAGTTGTACGAATTCCGTCGTAGTCACTCCAGTAAGGTCGAATCTGGTTGACGAAAGGTATTCCTAAAATGATATCTTCAGTGATATCTTCGGTGATGACGAAGTCATTAACAAGGCAAATGCCATTGTTACAGACATGAGCTTTAGGGAGCTGGTAATGGATTTCCATTTTTTCTCCCGTCGCTGAGTAAAGATGAGAGGTGCTCTGTTGAAGATACCTTGTAGGTACTAGACCTTTAATGATACAGTTACTATCTGCCTCTGTATCGAAGAGTGCGACTCTGTTAAGAACAAAGTCTTTATTTATGACAATTTTTACGGCTATGTGTTCGCTATAAGCCTTTATGGCCGTAATAGCTTTGCCGGACGTGGAGAGAGAATCTAAGCCAGGAAAAGAACTAGGCTCTGGTTCTCGGAGATGGTCATTTGTGATGTTCGGAAAGGCTTTAGGTGACTCCTA
>NW_025817098.1:0-3344 GCF_002878395.1 Capsicum annuum | reverse complement strand
AAAAAAAAAATACCTGTTAAAGTCCATACAATTAACCATTTTCAAATGACTAAGTATCAACACAAAACCTCTTTTCAAACACAAAATCCCATTTAAAGACCCTACACTTAACCATTTTCAGGTAGCTAAGTCACCAACCAAACCACATTCAAAAGTAAAATTCCACTTTAAAATTTCTACAACACATCATTCAAAACAAAAAATCCCTTTTAAAGTTCCTACACTTAACCATTTTTAAGTAACTAAGTCACCAACCAAACCACATTCAATGCGAAAAATCACCTTTAAAGTCGCTACACTTAAACATTTTCAATTAACTAAGTCACAATCCAAAGCACATTCAAAATAAAAAAATCACCTTTAAAGTCCCTACACTTAACCATTTTCGATTAACAAAGTCTACAACTAAACCACATTCAAAATAAAAAATCTACTTTAAAGTCTCTACAAGTAACTATTTTGAAGTGAATAAATATCAAAACAAAACTACATTCAAAACAAAAAATCCCATTTATAGTCTGTACACTTAACTATTTTCAAGTAACAAAGTTATCAACCAAACCACATACAAAACAAAAAATACCAGCTAAAGTCCGTACACTTAACCATTTTCGAGTGGTCTAAGTATCACACAAAGCCATATTCAAAACAAAAAATCCACTTTCAAAATCCTACACTTAACCTTTTCAAGTAACTAAGTCACCAACCAAACAACATTCAAAATAAAAAAAATCTCCTATAAAGTCCCTGCACTTAACCATTTTCAAATGACTAAGTATCAAAACAAAACCACATTAAAAACAAAAAATATCATTTAAAGTCCCTACACTTAACCATTTTCAAGTAACTAAGTCACCAACCAAACCACATTCAAAACCAAAAATCTCCTTTAAAGTCCCTACTCTTAACTATTTTCAAGTAACTAAGTCGCCAACCAAACCACATTCAAAAGGAAAAATCCCCTTTAAAGTCCCTACACTTAACAATTTATAATTAACTGAGTCACCAACAAAACCACATTCAAAACAAAAAATACCCTTTAAAGTCTCTACACATAACCATTTTCAATTAACTAAGTCAACATCCAAACCACATTCAAAATAAAAAATCTCCTTTCAAATCTCTACACGTAACTTTTTTCAAGTCACTAACTATCAAAACAAAACCAAATTCCAAATAAAAAATCCCCTTTAAAGTCTCTACACTTAACCATTTTTAAGTAACAAAGTCATCAACCAAACCACATACAAAACAAAAAATACCCGTTGTCCCTACACTTAACCATTTTAAATAAACTAAGTCACTAACCAAACGATATTCAAAACAAAAAATTCCTGTTGAAGTCTTTACACAACCACTTTCAATTAACTAAGTCAACATCCAAACCACATTAAAAATAAAAAATCTCCTTTAAAGTCTCTACGCATATCTATTTTCAAGTGACTAAGTGTCAAAACAAAACCACATTCAAAACGAAAAATCCCCTTTAAAGTCTCTACAATTAACCATTTTCAAGTAACAAAGTAATCAATCAAACCGCATACAAAACAAAAAATACCCGTTAAAGTCCCTACACTTAAACTTTTCAAGTGACTAAGTATCAACACAAAACCACATTCAAAACAAAATATCCCCTTTAAAGTCCCTACACTTAACCATTTTCAATTAACTAAATCTACAACTAAACCACATTCAAAATAAAAAATCTCCTTTAAAGTCTCTACAAGTGACTATTTTCAAGTGAATAAATATCAAAACTGAACTACATTCAAAACAAAAAATCCCTTTTATAGTCTGTCCACTTAACTATTTTCAAGTAACAATGTTATCAACCAAACCACATACAAAACAAAAAATACTAGCTAAAGTCCCTACACTTAACCATTTTCAAGTGGTCTAAGTATCACACAAAGCCATATTCAAAACAAAAAATCCACATTAAAAATCCTACACTTAACAATTTATAATTAACTGAGTCACCAACCAAACCACATTCAAAACAAAAAATCCCCTTTGAAGTCCCTACACATAACCATTTTCAATTAACTAAGTCAACATCCAAACCACATTCAAAATAAAAAATCCCCTTTGAAATCTCTACACGTAACTTTTTTCAAGTCACTAAGTATCAAAACAAAACCACATTCAAAATAAAAAAATGCTCTTTAAAGTCTCTACACTTAACCATTTTTAAGTAACAAAGTAATCAACCAAACCACATACAAAACAAAAAATACCCATTGTCCCTACACTTAACAATTTTCAAGTGACTAAGTATCAATAGAAAACCACATTCAAAACAAAAAATCCACTTTAAAGTCCCTACACTTAACCATTTTCAATTAACTAAGTCACCAACCAAACCACATTCAAACCAAAAAATCACCTTTAAAGTCTCTACATATAACCATTTTCAATTAACTAAGTCAACATCCAAAGCACATTCAAAATAAAAAATTCCCTTTGAAATCTCTACAAGTAACATTGTTCAAGTGACTAAGTATCAAAACAAAACCACATTCAAAACAAAAAAATTCCCTTTAAAGTCTCTACACTTAATCATTTTCATGTAACAAAGTCATCAACCAAACAACATGCAAAACAAAAAATACCCGTTAAAGTCTCTGCACATAACCATTTTCAAGAGACTAAGTATCAACACAAAACCACATTTAAAACAAAAAATCCATTTTAAAGTTACTACACCTAGACATTTTAAAGTAGCTAAGTCACCAACCAAACCACATTCAATGCGAAAAATCCCCTTTAAATATTCTTCACTTAACCATTTTCAATTAACTAAGTCACCAACCAAACCACATTCAAAATAAAAAAAATTCTCTTTAAAGTCCATGCACTTAACCATTTTCAAATGACTAAGTATCCAAACAAAACCACTTCCGAAACCCAAAATCTCATTTAAAGTCCCTACACTTAACCATTTTAAAGTAATTAAGTCACCAACCAAACCACATAAAAGTCCAAAAATCTCCTTTAAAGTCCTTACACTTAACTATTTTCAAGTAACTAAGTTACCAATCAAAGCACATTCAAAATGAAAAATCCCCTTTAAAGTCCCAACACTTCACCATTTTCAACACACTAAGTCACTAACCAAACGACATTCAAAACAAAAAATCCCTGATGAAGTCTTCATACTTAACCATTTTCAATTAACTAAGTCAACATCCAAACCACATTCAAAATAAAAAATCTCCTTTAAAGTCTCTACGCGTATCTATTTTCAAGTGACTAAGTATCAAAACAAAACCACATTCAAAATGAAAAATCCCCTTTAAAGTCTCTACAATTAACCATTTTCAAGTAACAAAGTCATCAATCAA
>NW_025817097.1:0-1185 GCF_002878395.1 Capsicum annuum | reverse complement strand
CGTTGAAGCAACGCCGTTTCAGTCACTGATTTATTTTGTAATATATATTAAATGTGGTTGGTTGATTGTTAGCTTCGCAGATCTGGTCGGAGTTGTACATTCTCCGACGAACTCTATTTTTGGTGGAGTTTCGCTATTTTTAGACTGCATTTTATTGATATATTTGTATATTGTGGCTTATTCTTGTTGTTGTTGTTATATTTGCTCCGTTTTTGATTATTTTTTCCTCTGGTTGGCTGTTGTGTTGAATCAGACATTGATTTTGGACTGTTGTGTCATTTACACATTTTTACTTAACTGATAAAGAATAAGATAATACACGATACATGACCAATGAAAAATTATTATTAATTTTGAGGCCTCCGTAAACAAAAGACAGATTTTAGGTATACAAATACGTAATAAAAATATTTTTTGGGCGATGATGAAACTTTATAACAACACAAGATTTTACAACTCATATTCTGGCAAGACAATTTAAGAGACCAATTAATTGAGCAACCATTTCGTAGCAAAACGATTTAGGATGACCCATTAATTGAGCAACCATTTCGCAGTCATGACTTTATCTGAGCCCACTTTTAACAAAATATATATATATATATTTTTATAATATGTAAATATACACATTCTCATTTATTATTATTTATTTGTTACTAACAGTTTTTTTACAAGTGTTTATACAGGTTATTTTGGAATAGTCGTCGGGAGTTGCAGTCAAAGAGGCTCTTTTAATTTTTTATTGTATTTTATATTCTTATATTTGTACAAATCTTATTATAGTGAAAAATTTATTTTTGAGGTGTTGGGCGAGATTTTCTTTATTTATACGACTTCACCTCGTGTTTATGCAAACTTAGGCCGTTAATGTTTACATTAATAAATTAAACTAATCAATTAGTTTGCATACTTTGACATCATCAACATTGTGATATTTTCTGTTCAAATAAATCTTTACTTTTTTCTTGTAAATTTTAAATCAAGTAAAAAATATTATTTTAAAATATTTTTCTCCTCATGGCATATCAAGATACACTTCTCTTCATACGCGTCACAAAATATTTTTTCTTTTCACATGTAATTTATACATATTTTTTTTCCATGTGTTTCATAACAATATGTTTTATTTATATATTTAATATACATATACCTTTACATAATTTTAATCATTTATATTTTTTAAAA
>NW_025817096.1:0-1603 GCF_002878395.1 Capsicum annuum | reverse complement strand
AAAGATTGCTGAATCAAGAGAGAAAGACAGACAGGCTAAGAGAGCTAGATCTGCAGACCAGCACCAGAGTCAGCCGCAGAGTGGTAACTGGGGTAATAAGTGGTTGATGAAGAAGAAGTTTTGGAATAATGCACAGTCAGTAGCCAGTGCCCCAGCACCCAGACCACCGACAGACAGACAAACTCAGAATTTTTAGACTCCTCATAGGTCCAAAGCTCTAGATACACAGTCTTAGGATAGTGTGGCCCAACAGCATCATACTCGTCCACAATGTGGGGTTTGCGGTAGGAATCATCCAGGAAAGTGCTAGTTTGAGGGAAGAAACTGCTATACTTGTGGCAAAGTGGGTCACCTTTAAAGAAATTATCTATCTGCTGGAGTAAATGCGGGAGGTAGGGGGGTGAGAGGGGTGGGGGGAGAGGGGCTAAGTCCCAAGCCGCCTCCACAGCTCCTTTCCCTATGGGTGCCCCTTCAGCTACCGGAAGCGGTCGCAACTGGTTATATTCTTTGACTATCCGCCAGGAGGCGAAAGCTTCACCAGATGTTGTCATCGGTATGTTACGAATTTTTTCTCATGATGTTTATGTATTGCTTGATCCCGGGTCTACTTTATCTTATGTGACCCCTTATGTGGCTGTTGGTTTTGGGTTTGAGCCCGAAGTTATTGTAGAACCCTTCTCTGTTTCTACTCCTGTAGGTGATTCTGTTGTTGCTAGAAGGGTATATTGAAATTGTGTCATGTCTATTCATAGTAGGGAAACTGTGGCAGACCTTATAGAACTGGATATGATAGACTTTGATGCCAACCTTGGGATGGATTGGCTCCATTCGTGTTATGCCACCCTTGATTTCAGAACTCGAAAGGTCACTTTTTCTTTCCTGAATGAGACACCAGTTGTTTGGGCAGGGAGTTTCATGGAACCTAGAGGTCACTTTATCTCTTATCTTAGAGCCCGGAAGCTTATCTCCAAAGGTTGTATGTATCATCTAATCCGAGTAAAAGATTCAAAAGTTGGAAACCTTCCTCTGCAGTCAGTCCCTATAGTGAATGAATTCCTAGAAGTCTTTCCCGAAGATCTCCCAGGGATACCCCCGATAGGGAGATAAACTTTGGCATTGATGTGTTGCCAGACACTCGTCCTATTTCTATTCCGCCATATAGAATGGCTCCCGTGGAACTAAAGGAGTTAAAGGAACAACTTACAGACCTCCTAAACAAAGGTTTTATTTTGTCCTAGTGTTTCCCCATGGGGTGCATCCGTGATCTTCGTGCGAAAGAAGGATGGGTCCCTTCGGATGTGCATAAACTACCGTTAGCTGAATAAGGTCACAATTAAAAATAAATATCCTCTTCCTAGGATTGACGACCTTTTTGACCAGTTTCAGGGTGCCAAGTGCTTTTCAAAAATAGACCTTCATTTGGGTTATCATCAGTTGAAAGTTAGGGAGTCAGACATTTCCAAGACAGCCTTCCGAACCCGATATGGTCACTATGAATTTCTAGTCGTGTCCTTCGGATTGACTAACGCCCCTGCAGCCTTTATGGATCTTATGAATAGAGTGTTCCGTCAGTTTCTTGACTTGTTCGTCATTGTATTTATTG
>NW_025817095.1:0-1224 GCF_002878395.1 Capsicum annuum | reverse complement strand
CTAGTTTCTGACTCCCAAATTTCAGAATGCCGCAGCAATATTGGGATATTCATGATGCTTTTTGAATTTTTGAAGAACGTATGTAGAAGTATTTTGTTGCTTTATGGGATTTTTTTTGAAGATTTTTTTTTGCAAAAATAGAACTTTTTTCGTTTCCAGATCTTCAATCAAATAAATCAGAAAATAAAATTTGACTTGTATAATTTTTTTTTGAAATTCAAATTTCAGTTACTAGTTTTATCCATATATGCGTTAAAAATATTTAATTATTACCGTTAATTAAGGAACAGTGATATAATTAAGGATATCAATTTTCTTAAATTTAGGAATAACAGTTTCATTATACATTACACCAATGTATAATGTGTTGACGATTGTATGAGTATATTTGCCAAAATTCAGGAGAGAGAAAATAAGAGGGAATTTTGTATGATTACTTTATTAAACTAGGAGATTTATGTTGTTTATACTTATTCTTCTTTGGGCTGGACTAGTCCATTTTGTTCCCATGCCAAAATGGCAGCCCATTAGCACTAAAATTCTTGTTATATACGAGGTCTAAAACGAGGATACAGTTATAGAAGAAATTACTTAACACCACAACTATTTTTACTAAAATACATAAAATTTCTATCCTTTTTTATTAATTATCTAAATCCTTTTTTTAAATAGCCGGATACAGTATAAATTCCAACATTTATAATTTTAGAATACACTATATAATGTTTATTGATAAGGTTTTCGGTTGGTTCAAAATGAATCTTTAGATTGTAATCTAAAATATTCATAAATTATCAAAAAAAAAAAAAGATGATCGGCGAAAACTTTTACTAATTTTTGTTTCCTTCTTTAGTTTTTCTCCAACTTTGGTAATTGTCATTACAAGCTCAACAAGGTTGGTGTCACGCCCCAAAATCCCATCGGGCCGGACTGACACCCGAAGCCGAGAAGGCCCGGGAGAACCCGTTCAGATACCTGTACTTTCACTTACATATCACCAAAAATTTAGACAGCACTTCGTTGCATATAGAAGGGTCTAATTACCTGTATCAGCACAACACGCACAAATATATATATATACATATAATACTTGGCCGTCGGGGCCACCACATATACAAATATAACATCACTATATAAACTTCCATGACTTTACCCTTTCTTATGTCTACAAAGCCTCTAGGATATACATGACATAACTAGGGTTGGGACAAACCCCCGCCCACA
>NW_025817094.1:0-1429 GCF_002878395.1 Capsicum annuum | reverse complement strand
CCTATAAAGCAGCGAAAGTGGCACTTTAGAGGCTACTCCAACTGAGTAATGCACCAACTGTGGATATTTGGATCTATGAACCCCTCGATATTCCTCTAGAATCTCGAGAATGCAAACAAACTATGCCACCCTATCAAATTTAATGCTCCAAAATCAATGGAGATATTAGAATTTTTAAAAGACATCATTTTCATAGAATTGATCCCCGAGACATATTTTTACAACTTTTTGAAAGAAGGATTGAAATAAGATATAAAAGTCATAAAAGTACACCAACCATGTTACCAATATAAAATTGACATTTTGGATCGGCTAGTGCAGTCTGTTTTAGCATCAGATGCACCGATCAAAAGATGTTGATCGAAGTCAAATAATAAGAGTTTTAGACTATCAAAACCACAATCTTGCATAAATAACCTTGAAAATAACCTAAAAGTACCACAATGGAACCATGAAGCAGGGTAAAATAGTCTAATTACACAAATATAAATATTTTATAAAAATCGCTAAAAATAAGGTCATTACATTAATGGATTAGTGCAGAGGTATGTTCCTAAAGTAGTGATGATGAGTATCTTAGAGGCATGTCATTATTCTCTAGTCAGGGGTCATCATAGTGGTACGAGGACAGCACACAAGATCTTGCAATGTGGATACTATTGGCCTAACATTTACGAAGATGCGCACAAACACTCCAAGACATGTTCCCTTTGCCAAAAAAAAGAAAACATCTCAAGAAGGCAAGAGCTTCCAATGACCACCATTCTTCAGCTTGAGTTATTTGATGCATGGGTCAATGACTTCATGGGCCCTTTTATGAGTTCACATGGTATGAAATAAATCTTCGTCGCTATTGACTATGTTTTGAAATAGGTGGAGGCAGTTGTACATCCAAATAATAAAGGAAAAAGTGTCATAACATTCTTGAAAAAGAATATCTTTTCCAGAGTTGGGACTCTAAGGGTCATCACTAATGGTAGACTCCCATTTTTTCAACCATTTATTCAGAGCCTTGCTTGACAAATATGGTATGAAACATAAGATGGCAATGCCTTATCATCCAGGTTGAGGTCTCCAATATTGATATCAAGTTCATATTAGCGAAGATTGGGAATGACAATAGGATAGATTGGGTGAGAAAGTTAGATAATGTATTACGGGTCTATTGGAAGAAATTTAAACCCCCATTGGAACCTCTCCATATCATATTGTGCATGGAAAAGCATGAAACTTGCCTATTGATCTAGAACATAAGACATTGTGGTCTTTGAAAAACCTAAATCTAGAGTAGAATGATAAGGCCAAGTCGCAACTAGAACAACTTAATAAGATGAATGAGTTTTACCTCTAAGCCTATGAACTATTAGCTGTGTACAAGGAAAAGATAAAGCTATACCATGATTATAAGATTGAGAAAAGAGAATTCGGT
>NW_025817093.1:0-1018 GCF_002878395.1 Capsicum annuum | reverse complement strand
GGTTGAAGGTTGCAAAGAAAAAAAGAGAAGCAATCCAAGAACAAAAATTGAGTTTGGCCAAGAAGTGTTTAGAAAAATCGATTGTTGTCGATGAAATTGAATAAATAGATGACTAGCAAGTGCAACAGACGCCACCGCTGATAAAAAAGCAAACTGATATATTCATCTGTTGCAACAGATTGTCCATATGTTGTATTATAAGTTATCTGATGGGTGAAATATATTTTGCAACAGATTACCAATCTGTCTCTTTCCGAAATACAATAAAAAGATAAAATGTTGTATGTAGATCCATTTTTTTTAATTTACATATTCGAAAAGTCACCAGTTTTATTTAATTAAGGGATATGAACAGTCGTGGGTTTTAGTTTGACCAAGTCCAGTTCCTTCCAATTCAATCATTTTATAAATAGGTCCCTCCGGCCTCCTCTCACTTTCACTTCTCACTCACTCATTCATTCTACTATACTTACAATACTAATATGGTTGATCCAGATTCGTCCAAGAAGGTTCATATCGAGTCCTTACAGGAACTTCAAAGGCAGTTTGATGAACTCCAGAGAGATTTGGCCTACTTCAGAGCAAGGCTGAGGAGGGCCCAGCTACTGCCAGATGAAAATTGTCAGGTTGACAATAGTAACAATAATAATAATAGTAATAATAATAATAATAATAATAATAAGGCAAAATGACCTTCTGGACCCCTGTACTATGTCGGTTTTGTAAGTTGGATACTTCTACTTACATGTTTGTCATCTGGACCCTTGAACCCCTCAAAAAGTAACATTTTGCTCTCTTTGATCGTTGACCTTGCCTATGTGGCAAGGTCATGGTGAATAGGACAAAGAGAGTGTAGCCACTCGCCTGGGGTGCGAGTGGGGGTCAATTTTTGGCCAATTCAACATTAAAATAATTTAAAAAATAAAAAAATATTAAAATTTAAAAATAAAATAAAAAAGGGTCCTTTTTTCCCTCAATCTTTTTAAATTTAAAAATATTTTTAAAAATTTAAAAATAA
>NW_025817092.1:0-1300 GCF_002878395.1 Capsicum annuum | reverse complement strand
GTTTAGATCTGAAAAGATCTTTATGAGAAGAGAAGAGAAAAGAGAGAAAAAAGGTTGTGACCTTAAAGAGGAGAGAGAAAAAGATGAGAGTTGAATAAAATAAACTGCAACTGAAGGAAGAGATGAGATAATTTCTATAGATGTATTATGTACGTAGACGTGGTGGTTTTCAATATTCATTAATTAATATTCATTAATAATTTGAGGGGCACGAGGAAGACTAAGACTACTGACATTGAAAAGATAAGACAAGACTGCTCAATGAACTCACTTTTGAGATATCCAAGAAATATTTTTTACCTCCTTTAGTAGTAAGTACTACTACTTGATATTATCTACTCGGATCAGAAGCTTCTTACTTTAAAATTAAAAGGGAAAAAAAGTTTTTCAAACAAATATGTCATCTGTTGCAACATATATAAATATCTGTTTAGAAATCCGAACAGCTCAATCACGTGTTACAACAAATATAAATACCTATTTAAAAATTCCAACAGCTCAGTCATCTGTGACAACAGATGAAAATATTCATTTGATAATTAATAAAATCAGATATGTCATCTGTTACAACAGATATAAATATCTCTTTGAAAATTTCCAACAGCTCAGTCATCTGTCGCAACAAATGCAAAAATCTATTTGATAATTAAATCAGATATGTCATATGTTGCAACATATATGTACCTGTTTGAAAATTTTCAACAGCTTAGTCGTTTGTTGCAACAGATTTTATTGCAATTGATTTAGGTGGAACTAGGAATAAATGAATGAGCTCGCAGGGTCAACTACAAATTCAATCAAGTCTTTGCAATTGCATGGCGTTGGTATTGCGTTCATCCCGATTCGAGTTGTCGATCGATCACGCTGAGTTGAAATGAGTTCTCATCAACTCAATGTTAAGATAGTGATAGTACCTAAGTTGATTTAGGTATAACTAGGGATGAGTGAATGAGCTCGTAGGGTCAACTACAAATCCAATCGAGTCTTTGCAATTGCATGGCATTGGTATTGCATTCATACCGACCCAAGTCGTCGATCGGTCACTCTGAGTTGAAATGAGTTCTCATCCACTCAATGTTAGGATAGTGATAGTACCTAAGTTGATTTAGGTGGAACTAGGGATGAATGAATGAGCTGGTAGGGTCAACTACAAATCCAATCGTGTCTTTGCAATTGCATGGCGTTGGTATTACGTTCATCTCGATCCGAGTCGTCGATCGATCACTCTGAGTTGAAATGAGTTCTCATCAACTCAATGTTAGGATAGTGATAGTACCTAAGTTGATTTAGGTGGAACTAG
>NW_025817091.1:0-1054 GCF_002878395.1 Capsicum annuum | reverse complement strand
TTGGACTTAACTTTAAGTGTGCATTATACTCTAAGAAGGCCTTCGAAACCTCACACTACATCAATAAAGAACGAAAAGCCAATATAAATTCTCCTGGCCCAAACTTATATGGAAGGGTTATTCGAGAAGATGTTATATGCCAGAAGGACCCGAAGGAGAATGCCTGTGAGGGAAAGGGGAGTTGATGAAAGACTATATCATCTGAGAGCTAATTGAAGTGGAGACATAGGGTAGCAAGGAACTTCTAGCAAATCTGGCTAATGAAATTATCTTAAAACATGGGAAATCTGAATCAAGTGCAAATATGAAAGTGTATCCGGTAATGTATATTCATCTGTTGTCTCTTTGAAAGAAAAATAATATAGATGGACAATTTTCTAGAGAGCTGTGACTAGGTAGCATGGCTGGGATTATCACCTAGATAGTAAATAGTAGAAGACCAAGAAAGAAGCCTTACAGATATCGAGGGTTGAAATGATGTACAGTAAGTATAGAAAACTTACACCACCAACAACTGTAGTTAAAGTAATCTAAGTAAAGACGACAATTTTTGAATTTTAAGTTGCATCCCATGCCTTTTTGTTTGTGGTTCATATTAGGTCTACTGCTGTTGACTGATCGGAACCACACACGAGATTGAAATACAGATTGAGTGTTATTACTTCCTTAGCAATATGAATTAATTGATTGTGTTTTCTTGCCTTGGCATGATTTCAACATTCCTTGGAGAACATCAGAGGCTTGCTGTAGTATGTGAATTTCGATAATTTTCAAGTTTGCCTCTAGCTTCTGATTCGGTCTTTAAGTTTGTCGTTGTCGTCGTTGAAGTTGGTATAGAGTTCCTGTCTCTTGTGAGCTCGGTCAGAAATAGTTTCTCTTTCGAAGTTTTGGCATTGAAGAAGGCCTTCGGAATACTTTCTTCAGAAGATTTAAAGGGTACATAGAGGGCCGCTGTAAAGGTCCAATGCACCCTAAAAGTTAGTCCAATCGCTATTGAATCTCTTTAAAATGCCACCAAAACTAGTTCCCTTCACAATGCTTGACACGTAAACAT
>NW_025817090.1:0-3592 GCF_002878395.1 Capsicum annuum | reverse complement strand
AAACAAGTTTCCCAGAAACTTTATATGCTTCAAGCATTTTGAATCCTTTAGGAATTTTCATATAGATTTTTGTCAAGTGACAATATCAATATGTGTGACATTTTCAAGTGTTTGGACTGCAAATCAAATAAGTGTTATGCTTACCAAGATGCATCCTTTCATGTCGCTTGATAAATGTTCTTACGTCAGCATACTTAAATTAACGTAGAATTCAGATCCTCATAATCTTTCACAATATTACGCCAATATTATATCAAGGATATCGTCGACGGTTTCTCATTTTGTATCGATTTGCAATGTGACATAATATTTTGAGATCTCATCACTTCATTATTTTCAGGTACCTGAACCTCTCATAAGGTTTCATGAAGTGTTATTTCGTAGATATTGTCTTCCTATTATGATTATTTGCTTCTTATCCTTTTCAAGAATTATTTCATTTGAAATCGATTGGTCTACCACGCTTCACGCATGCATAGACTTTGTCCTTTATGAACACAAAATAGGAGCACTTGCAGCTTAAATATGAAATGATTTTGGTTTTTGGCTTAAAATATTTTTTGAATGAGGATTTGGTGATAATTCTAACATATTTCATAGCTGCTTATAATCTCCCCTTTATGTTAGGAAAACTAACATACATCCTCTATCTTCTTTGAGGAATTCATCTTTGTGCATCATGATATATTCATTAATCGTATACCGCACATCAAAACTATTAGATGAGTTGGTTCATGACCTTGAACTAATTGAGGGGGAAGAAATAATCATAATTTATTGGTCTAATGCACACAAGTGTTATTGTATGCAACATATCATATTTCAGACCAACACATGAAGCTTTGTTCTCATTAGCGATGGTTTAGCTATTTATCGATGGCATTCAATGCCAAACCATCATCATTAAGATAACTTTCTTGATTGTACAATCTGAAAATTCTATTCTTAATTCAATTTTATTGAGCAAGCAACTTTATGAATGTCAAACTGCAGGTTGACAATGAATGTACATGTGATTATCTTATTGATGCATCTTTTTAACATATCACATGATAGGTGAGCGGACCCATATTCACCTTTTATATTTTCCAGATTTAAGGAATTTAATCCCAACATTAGTTGGTCCAACCAACTTATCATGAGAACAAGCGACATAAATAATTCTCGAAGAATCTTCTAATTCTTCAATACAAGTCTAGTATTCAATATGCACATCTTCGAGATGTCACAATCATTCATATCAATTTATGAACTTTTATTCTAGTAAACTCCAAGTTTACCATGACATGTATTTTTTTCTTTAGTAAATTTCAGATTTACTATTACATGAATAAATTTCAGATTTATTGCTTTAGAAGTAGATTTCGAAATAACTCTTCTTAGTTATTCTGCTTCATTCGGAGGTGAGTTATGATACCATCACAATCAAGTTCACGTTTGCATTAATAAGCTTCTCATTCCTCAGGAATGAAATATAATCATGCCTTAAGCGTATCAAATTATGATAGCTACTATAAAAGTAAATTGAGTCATACATATGATTTATTTCTACCACATTCAATTCAGGGAATAGAGCATATCAATGGGATATATTTCATGACTTTTCATCAAATACCCATTATTTTGCCTTAGCCATCATAATATCATCAATACATGCATTGAGATCCAATCTCAACGTCTTATCCATATACAGACGTCTTAGGCATAAATTGATGGAACTTGAACCCAACATATTATCATTCCTTTTGATAATATTGTTCTTGAGGAATAAATTTAAAACATAAATGGTTCCAAACGAATTATTTTTTCTCAAATCCAACAATAATTATATTATTAGTAGCAAAAGATAAATAACATAAGAAATTACTAACTTTGAAATCCTTAAGATTTATCTCACTTTGTTTGGCATAATCTCACCTTATTTGACAGAGTCTCGTGCTGATAACGTATTATGAAATATAAAGAAAGAATAAGAAGAATAAATAAAGAATAGAGAGAGTGATTCTTATTTCTTCTCTTGAGGGATTCTTGAGGTGTAATTTACAATGAAGGAACCCTTCTATTTATAGAGGAATTTACTCCTAGTCTGAGTAAAAGACAGATGATTCAAATCCTAATAGATATCAAAGTAGATCTTGATAGACATTCACTATAATGTAAATACGTTTATAACACTACCATAAATTTTGGAGCTAACCCTTCTTTTTTCCCCAAAAAGGTCTCCTATTACACATAAAACCTTACCCATAAATTTAGGAATTCAGTTTAAATAAAAAAACCTTTAGTCGACTTTTATTTTGAATTCTTTTTCGTTTTCCATTTATTTATCCATATTTTTACTAAAAATATTTTATATATATTTATTAATTAGAGGAAAAAAGTGAAAAGACGATTTTATCTATTGCAAATTTTTTTAATGAAGGGTAAAAAGTTCAAATCACTTTTATAAGGTCCTTCACACTTTAAATATATTATAGATTATAGATATAGATATAAATTATAGATATAGATTTTTAGTATTGTTGTTTCTTTTATTTCTAGGACTTCTTGTGTAGACTTTTTTGATCTTGAAGCCGAAGATCTGCGTACATGACCCCACCTTCCCAGATCCCACTTCATGGGAATACGCTGGATATATTATTATTATTGTTGCATGGGCACATTAGGGAACAAATCAAATAGTATGAATTATATTTTTATCATAACAAAGAAGATAACACAGGTCTCAAGGGGTGTGCAAAAACTGAACCGATAAAAATGCTATTGATTTATTGTTATTGGGTTAACGATTTTTATAAAAAAAAATTATTGGGCTATTAGTTCGATTCGATTTTTTCTTATTGGGTTATTGGGTAAACCGATAACCAAATAAGAATATATATATATATAACTTATTATTTATTTCTCTTAATTTCTCTTTAATTCCAAGAAATTAACAAACCTATTATTTCAATTATATAAACTCTTAATTTCTCCTAACAATATTTAGTTCAAACTTGAAGGTTCTTGTAAATTAAAATACATGATGTAGGATTTTTGGTTGCAACTAAGATTCATTTTTTTCATGTTAGTTACTACTATTTCTATTTTATGAGTATTTTCTTATTGGTTAAACCGAAAATCGAACCGTTAAGGACTAAAAACCGATAAACCGAAAATCGATGAAAAATATCTTATTGATTTGGTTATTGATTTAGCATATTTAAAAATCGAAAACCAATAAATCGAACCGATAATATATAAAATCGAATCGAACCGACCGATGCACACCGATCTCTCATAACTAAAACAATAGAGGGGAGAATCCAAACAATCAACGGCAAAGCAGATCGGCTGATGGATATGCATTGTCTTTCTGGCAAAACAAACATCAATATGCATGCACATAAAGTAGATCCCTAGCTTTCTACCTGTGGAATAAAATCTTCCCATCACACAGGAGATAATTAAATCAATTCCTTCCAAATTTAACAGAATTTCACAGAGATTGAAAGAAGGATTTAATCGTAGTTGGTAGATGTTGAAAGACAAGAATATCAGCTACAATTGAATATAAAAGTAATTTTTATACTCCCTCCGTTTTTTTTTTTTT
>NW_025817089.1:0-3829 GCF_002878395.1 Capsicum annuum | reverse complement strand
CAGATCCTTTGAATAAGAATGTTTCACATGCATAATTTATTGTAGCTTTTCAAATGCTAGCCCAAGCTGTGACCACTAGTGTTCGGGGCAACCATCAGACTGCAGCCCTACCTCAGTAAGATAGGGATTCATCCACAGCCAGAATCATAAATTTTATGAGAATGAACCCTCCAGAATTCTTTGGGTCAATAGCCGGTGAGGACCCACAGTTATATCTAGAAGAGGTAAAGAAAATTACCCAAATTATGCATGTGCCAGAGAAAGAGAGAATGGAATTAGCGTCCTATAGGCTAAAGATATTTCTTATGATTGGGTAGTGTTGTGGAAGAAGAGTAGAGGGGAAGATGCAACTCCCATGACTTAGAAGATATTTTAAGATGCTTTCTTAGATATGTTTTTTACGCTAGAGATGAGATAAGCTAAGGTAGAAGAGTTTATGAACCTGAGACAAGGCTCCATGACAGTGAAGGAGTATTGTCTTAAGTTCAACCATTTAGCTAAGTATGCTCCTGACTTGATAGATGGCCCAGAGCGAGTATGAGTAAGTTTGTGACTGGTGTGTCTGGGTTAGTATTGAAAGAGTGTAAGATAGCTATGCTTAATAAAGACATGGATCTTGCTAGGTTAATGATGCATGCCCAATAGATAGAGGCAGATATATCTAAGGAGAGGGAGAGATCTAATAAGAGATTCAGAATAGGTAGTTACAGCTTTTCTCAGGCTGGGTCACAGGGTGGTAACCATTCTCACCATAGTTATAAAAATTCATTCCTAATTCCATCCTCAACTAGTGTGCCCACACAAAACTTTAGAGATGTCAGTCATGATAGGGCGCCTGGCTCCAAAGCCCAGAGTGGTGTTGGTAATAAGCGTACTTATTCAGTTTATAGAGAATATGGTATAAATCATCTAGGTGCGTGCAGAGCTAGTAGTCAAGTATGTTATCGATGTGGTAAGCCAGGTCAAAAAACATGGAAGTGTAGAGTGTTAGCTTAGAAAGTTAGAGATTCGCATCAGTAGGCAGCCACTCCCATTACCAATAGTGGTCAGCATCAGAACCGACTCTATTCACATCAGACTCACTATGATCCAGAAAGTTTTCCTAACATAGATTCGGGTACGTATGAATTTTTTATCTTTATGAATTAGTTTTATCTCTCCAATGTTTAGTTATAATCTAGTTTGTAGATGCCCTATGCATCACCTCAGTATCTCCATAAGGTAAGCATTCTTAGAGGGACATAGTGTCCTAAGGGGAAGATACCCCACCTTTTCTTAACGCTCTTATGTCTTAGATCTTTCAGTTTCTCCTTACGTAATGAATTCATTCTAGAATAGAGGGTGCTCATAAGTTAACTCTTAAGTTAAAACCTCAGTTGTAAGTCAAGTATTCAGAGGTTAAGTTCAGTTCATGATGTTCAGTTAATACGTCACGTACCATGTAAGTCATGTAATCTTGCATCAGATATGCATGGATTCAGCCTTTTAGTTGTGCATAAGATATGCATCCTCATTTTGAGAAAGCTCAGTTTATTATAATCCTTAGTCCTACATTCATGAATCATTTACCCATTCATCAGATATTCATGTTTCGTATGAATCAGTTTATTAGTCACGTTAGTCATAAGATCGTGTTTCAATCATTTATGTTCAGTTTATATTTAGCTTATTGTTTCCCCTCCCAGTCAGTCTCATTCGAGGACGAATGTTCTCAAGGAGGAGATAATGTAATACCCCATATATTTCTAAGCTGGAAAATGAACTATTTTTTTCCTACGTATGAAACCTCCTATCCTGTAATTCATATTGAAGTACATGACTTACAATGAGTATCCTTGCGATAACATAGCTTATGATGTGTTAAGCATGTTCATATGAGTCACTTAAGGTAATGAAAGCTAAGAGTTTTTGAATCCATCAAGTTTTAGAGTTCGATTTTGCAAGTGTAATATTTGAATGAGAATAAATTGATGTATATGTGGTGTTTTGGTAGATTTAGACCCACCAAATTTTATATAATTGAATTAGCTTTCCAACGATACCAATTTTAGCAAAATCCAACACCCGAGTAAGGAGTTATGGCCCTACAAATTGGAGTGCGACGCATAAAAATTGCACATTGTTACTGGATCAAGTGTGTGATAGGTTGTGAGGTGCACACCCTCAAGTGTGTGGCAGGATGTGCGACGTACACCTAGACTTATGCGATAACATGCGCGGCATATACCCTAGCATGTGCGATGAGGTTTGCGATGCACACTTATGATTTCAGCAACAAAAACACATAGTTTTTGAGTTATTTTGAGGATAATTAAGTCTTTTGACACTCCTTACATGTCCCTAAACTTAACCCTACAAAATATATTGTTCCTAATCACATTACAACCCTATTAACATCTTAAGTTCATTATCGAAGAGCACAAATAGGAGAAAAACAACTAGGGTTGCAAAATTAAGCTTGAAGATCTAATTTCAAAGAAATTCTTCCATCAATCATCAAGAACCTTCCTTCTAAGGTATACATAGTATTCATCCGTGGATTTCTTTCATTCGTGGAGTTCAAGAATCAATCTTTGATTACTAAATCATGAATATTTTGTGGTGATATTGTTGTATTCATGTTGTTGTTTGTTGTTTGTGCTATAGAGTGGAAATTTGATGAATTTTCATGAAGATTATGATCATGTAGTTGGAACCCATGAATTTGGGTGGATTAATGTGGTGTAAATTTGTGAATACACCTATGCCTTAAAGAGTGCATTCAAGGTGTTTGATAAAATACCTAAGAGACTAGAAATCATGCAATATAGCTAAGTATAACCCAAATGACAAGTCCATGCTCTATCCCTTATGACTCAACATGAATTCCATGCAAATTATTGTGTATTGTTGTTATGCTATGGAATGCTCATGAAATTAGAATCATGCAATTATGTACATATTATATACTTCATCTTTCATGATCAAGAATATGAAATCATGTGTAGCGTGGAATCCCCTACTTATGGTATTATGAATTGCGAATGTTATTCTTATGATCAAGAAGTGTCAGTTTCCTTCCATCGAGTCTTGGGGGTACTTGTACCCAAAAAATATATTTGTGTGCCTAGAGCGATGTCATGTTATCATGATGCTCTCAATAAGTCCTCAAAACTCAGTACGTTCCTTCAATCAAAGGAACTCAGTAAACTAAGTTTAGCTCCACTAAATAATACCACTGGTATTAGTTCAGTTTAGTCAATCAGTTTAGCACAGTTTATCAGTTTATAGACTTTCAGTTGGGAGCTATACTTAGCACCGAGCGAGTATGGGGATGGCGGCTTCCTCGTTAGAGAAGCAGAGTCGTTAGCAGCAATCCCTGTACTCCAGAACTGCGTAGCCAGCGCAGGTCCAAGAGTCACCCATCAGATTAAGGCTAGACTTGACTATTATATATTGCCTTAGGCTTGGCTTCCTGTTCAGATGTTTATTTAGATTTGAACCTTATGGTCATTCAGTACATGTTTCTGCATTTTCTTGTTATATTATGTAGTGTACAGGTACAGATATTAGTTATGAGTTAGCTTGTGGTCCTTCAGGGTGATGATCACCGTGTAGCATTTTGGTTCAGAAAATCAGGGTGTTACAATCGGGTACCACGCCGGTGATGATATGTATATGTTAGGTCAGGTACCACGCTGGTATGGATATGTATATAATGGATCGAGTACCACGCCGGTATGGATATATATATATTGGATTGGGTATCATGCCGGTACGGATTTGTATATGCTGGATCGAGTACCACGTCGGTATATATATTATATGATTGATCGGGTACTACGCCAGT
>NW_025817088.1:0-3290 GCF_002878395.1 Capsicum annuum | reverse complement strand
AACTGTCAATTTTGTAATTACTATTATTTTTGTATACAATAACTTCAGTTGTAATTTTATGTTTCAATTTTCGTATTCAATTTTTATTTTCGTAATTTTGAAAAAAAATTCACAGAAGTTGTTAAAAGGTTATAATCCTTGTTTGTGTTAGTTTTTTTCTTCTAAATCTCATTTGTGATTGCAATTTGTGTGATATATTCATTTATTCCTCTACTGCATATTTCATAATATGCAATTGATAGTCTTTTAATATATTTTTTATGTATATCTATTAATAGTATATTTGAATTTTTGTATATCTGTTAACATAAGTGTATAATTGTATTTGTATATCTGTTTTAAAGGTTACAAAGATTGTTTTTATTATTTGTATATCTATTGTTTGTATATCTGTATATTAGTTTACATAAATTTGATATTTGTATATCTGTTGTTTGTATATCTATATATACATATATGCAAATGAAGTATATATATATTCAAATCAAAACTGTTGTTTATTATTTGTATATTTGTATATTCAAATTTGAATGTTGTTTGTAAATAACATTGCAAATGAAATATACATATATTCAGATAAAAATTGTTGTTTATTATTTATATATCTGTTGTTTGTATATCTGTATATACAAATTTGAATGTTGATTGTAAACAAAACATATATGAAAACGAAACATACATATTTGTATATCTGTATATATGATACGTAACAAACAAGGGAACACGAAATCACACCCCAAAACAGTCCACAAATTACAACAAATCGTGGACCAAATGGGGACCTCTCTCGGATTCACTATCTAGAACAAGAAAGAAGAGGATACAAGGTGTTAATACACCAAAACAGCCAGCCAACAACAAGTTTAGCAACACAAGATAAAGCTCCACAATATTATAATAGCGACGAGAACAAACGGGTAACATTAACAACACAAGAAGCCGAAACTAAAACAAGATACAAGATAGGTAGTTAGACAAGTGTTGATGTAGTCTTAACAATCCAAGAGCATATTCCACTCTTAGACCTTTAAAACTTCACACAACAAACACCTAACTCGTACAATTGACACAAGAGAGGAGTCCACCACCCAACCACCAACGTATCAAGCAAAATACAACACTCAAGAGAATCCACCCTTATGTTAGGCCCTAGTTTGAATTGGACTCTCTATCACTCTAAGAGAAGTATTCTTCAATAATAATGATCAACTAAAGAAATAAACCCTACAATGTTCTATTTATACTACATTACAATAATAGATAAAATGACAAAAGGGTCCTTTAGTGACTAGTCTTCAAAAATACTCAAAAGTGTCATGATCATGATCATACTTGTATCATCCTCTCCATCTTGAGAGGAATTTGCCCACAAATTCATAACCTCACCTCTTTTACAAAGACACTTCACAATCTCCTTCACACGGCCACACATCTTCCTCGTCTTGCATTTTAACCTCTTTTTGCTCTCCATCTTGAGGCTTGCCATCAACCTTAGCCGATTCAATTACTAATTCTTCCTCAAGATAGTGCAATTTTCCCTCCCTTAGGATCACGTTCCTCCGGTTTGGGCACTCACTAGCCTTGTGCCCCCACCCTTGGCATTTAAAGCATTGAAATCCCTTGGGATTGGAAATAGAATTCAATTTACCTTCATACCTTGGAGGATGTTTTTGGAAAACCCTAGTGGCCTCAGGTTAGGTAGCCATGAATGAGTTATTTTTGAGCTCCCTCTCAACCTCTAAAGCCGCATAGAAGACGCCATCTATGGTGTCGAATTTGTGAAGCATCATGCGAGTAGAGATGTCCTTGTTTAACCCAACCTTAAAGCGCATAATTTCATGACTTACTTGCTCGCCTCGATGGTCAAGTTTCAACATCAATTGTTGAAATTCATCGTAGTAAGCCATGACACTCTTGTTCCCTTACCTCAAATTATACAATTTAGTAAGGAGCTCATGCCTATAAGTCTCGGGAAAGTACCTTTGTCGCATAAAGTTCTTCAATCGAAACCAAGGAGGAGGTTTTCCCCCAATCATCTCACTCCCAAACCGTTTAACGTACTCCCACCATGTATCAGCATACCCTTCGAAGTGAGCTATAGCATAACAACTTTTTTTTCTTCCAGGAGATCATTAAGTTGGTATATCTTGTCACAAGATGACTCCCATGCAAGGTAGGCTTTGGGATCACTCTCACCTTTGAAAACGGGAAGGCTCACTTTGATGGAATTGAGACCTACATCTCGATTTGGGTGGCCATCTCTCACCTCTTGACCTAACTCCCCATGTCTACGCCTCATTCTTTCCTCCCTCAAGTAAACATCATCATACGACCCATAACCATCATGTTGTCCTCCCCTACCATAGCCCTCAACATGGATGGGTCTATTTGGGTTAAGTGGAGCTTGTAGTGGCAGGATTGGATTTGGATAGTGAGGTCTTTGGTCAAGTGGAGTTTGGATGGGAGGGTTCGGGTTTGGTGATGGTATTTGGGTTCCAAACCCTTCTTGTTGGACTTGGTGGAGTGAAGGATGGCTTGGTCTATCTTGTTCTCGCTTCGGGAGTAAAGGTTTGTTTGTTTATGGCAATTGGTGTATATTGTATTTGGTGCAAGGTCTCGGGAGTATTAGTTGGGGAAATGTTTTGAGGGGTAGAAGGTCGACTCTTTTAGCTTTCCACACGTTCTAATCTCCCACTCATTGATGCCACATCCGTATCTAATTTCTCAAGACCCACATTCAACCTAGCCACATCTCGGGACATAGTTTTAAGGCGAGCCAAAATGAGATTGATGGCATTATTATCCATTGTTTGAGCATTTGAAGCATCGGGTTCCATTGTGGTGGTATTGAAAATAATCCTTCAAGTTACGGTCTAATCAAGATACCAAATCAGTCCGCAACGTCACACACAACAATACAATGCAAAACCTACAACACAAAATACACGTTATTTCAAAACAACCTCCCACAATGAGATCCCACCTTCAAGTTTCTTCAAACTTAAGCTTAACATTGGTGGATGACTCAAATAACCTCCAATTTAGCTCAAATTTGAACCCTATATTCCTATAGTGTTAGAGAACACAAATCTAACACTAAAAACACAAGAAAAACGCAAAATCAAAAACTCAAAATTTGACCTAGGGTCAAAAACGGGTTTAGTATATTTTTGGGGGATTTTCGATTTTGACACTTCTTTTTTTGTTGGGATTTTTAATTTCTATACTCTAATAGTATTAGGAAACAAGATCTAACACTAGAAACACACAAAAATCAAGTTTTTTGAAAA
>NW_025817087.1:0-2016 GCF_002878395.1 Capsicum annuum | reverse complement strand
AGTTATGTCATGTATATCCTAGAGGCTTTGTAGATATAAGGAAGGGTGAAGTCATGGAAGTTTATATAGTGATGTTATATTTGTATATGTGGTGGTCCCAACGGCCAAGTATTATATATATATATATATATATATATATATATATATATATTTGCGCGTGTTGTGCTGATACAGGTAATTAGATCCTTCTATATGCAACGAAGTGCTGTCCAATTTTTGGTGACATGTAAGTGAAAGTACAGGTATTTGAACGGGTTCTCCCGGGCCTTCTCAGCTTCGAGTGTCAGTCCGTCCCGATGGAATTTTGGGGCGTGACATTGGTCTACCACGCTTCACACATGCATAGACTTTATCCTTTAGGAACACAAAATAGGAGCACTTGCAGCTTAATATGAGATGCTTTTGGCATTTGACTTGAATTATCTTTTGAATGAGGATCCGATGATAATTCCTAACATATTTTATAGCTGCTTATAATCTCCCCCTTATGTTAGAAAAACTAACATACATCCTCCATCTTCTTTGAGGAATCCATCTTTGTGCATCATGGTATATTCATTAATCGTATACCGCACATTAAAACTATTAGATGGAATAGTTGGTTCATGACCTTGAACCAATTGAAGAGGTAGAAATAATCATAATGTATTGGTCTAATGCATACAAGTGTTATTGTATGCAACATATCATATTTCAGATCAACACATGAAGCTTTGTTCTCATTAGCGATGGTTTAGCTATTTATCGAAGGCATTCAATGCCAGACCATCATCATCAAGATAACTTTCTTGATTGCACAATCTGAAAATTATGTTTTTAACTCAATTTTATTGAGCAAGCAACTTTATGAATGTCAAACTGTAGGTTGACAATGAATGTACATATGATCATGCATCTTTTCAACATATCATATGATAGGTGAACGGGCCCTTATTCACCTTTTATTCTTTTCAGATTTTGAGGTATCCAATCCCAACATTAGTTGGTCCAACCAACTTATCATGAGAACAAACGACATAAACAATTCTCGAAGAATCTTCTAGTTCTTCAATATATGTCTAATACTCAATATGCACATCTTTGGGATATCACAATCGTTCATATCAATTTATGAACTTTTATTCTAGTAAACTCCAAGTTTACCATGACATGTATCTTTTTCTTTAGTAAATTTCAGATTTACTATTACATGAATAAATTTTAGATTCTCCTTTAAGTAGATTTCAAAATAACTCTTCTCAGTTATTCTGCCTATTTTGAAGGTGAGTTATGATACCATCACAATCAAGTGCACGTTTGCATTAATAAATTTCTCATTCCCCAGGAATGGAATATAATCGTGCCTTAAGCCTATCAAATTCTGATAGTTTATAACCTCTTTCATGATATTGCTACTTCAGGAGCAAATCGAGGCATTCATATGATCTAGAGAATTTTTCTCTAACATATCCTTTGATGATCATTATCATATTATCCCTCCACGTGTATATTTGTGCATTCAATCACTTGTCTTCTTTCAGACATATTATACACTGCTACCACATACACCTCAAGAATGAAGTAAGTTGTCATATTTCAGACTTATCATATACTGTTACCATATTCACCTCAAGAATGAAGTAAGTTGTCATATTTCAGACTTATCATATACTGCTACCACATTCACTTCATGGAATGGAGCAGATTCAATGGGTCGAATTTTGACTTTTCACCAAATACCCATTGTTTTGCGTTAGCCATCATAATATCATCAATATAGTGCATTGAGATTCAAACTCAACGTCTTACCCATATAAAGGCGTTTTAGGCATAAATCGAAGAGACTTCAATCCAACATATTATCATCATAATGTATCAGGACTCTAACCCGATGTCTTATCATGTGCGATGAAATTAAATTCACCGTCTTGTTATTAATTTTCTATACAGTATATATCTGGATAATAACCTATATGTTCATGATCCACTACAAAACTTCAATAACTGGGACAAATTTTAGGCAAACAAAATATCTCC
>NW_025817086.1:0-1230 GCF_002878395.1 Capsicum annuum | reverse complement strand
CATAATCAACAAGATCGGAACTACAATATTTAGAATAAAATAAGATCATATTGATCCCAAACCCTATTATGTGGGAATACACTGGATTTGTTGTTGTTGTTAGTAGGAGAAGAACTATACCTTGCTAACAAACTAACTGAAAAGGCTATAAGAGGCCTTGTAGTATTCGCAAGATATATTTTGTTAAGTGACAATATTCAATATTTTCATATGTGACACCTTCAAGTGTGTGGAGTGCAAATTAAATAAGTTTTCACTTATCAAGATACATCCTTTAATGTCATTTGATAAATATTTCTACGCCAGCATGCTGAAATAAATGTAGAATTCGGATCCTCATAATCTTTCAATATTGTGCCAATATTTTATCTAAGATATTGATGGTATATCATTTCATATCGGTTCACAATGCGACATAACATTTTGAGATCTCATCACTTCATTATTTTCAGGTACCTGAACCTCTCATAGGTTTCATGAAGTGTTATTTCGTAGGATCTTCAAGAGCACATTGCCTTCTTATTATGATTATTTTCTCCTTATCCTTTTCAAGGATTATTTTATTTAGAATCGATTTGTCTATCACGCTTCACGCATTCATATACTTTGCCGGTTTTAGACACAAAATAGGAGCACTTGCAGCTTAAATATGAGATGCTTTCGACATTTGACTTGAATTATCTTTTGAATGAGGATCTAATGATAATTTCTAACATATTCATAGCTGCTTATAATCTCCCCTTTATGTTAGGAAAACTAACATACATCCTCCATTTTATTTGAGGAATCCATCTTTGTGCATCATGGTATATTCATTAATCGTATACCACACATCAACTATTAGATGGAATAGTTGGTTCATGACCTTGAACCAATTGAGAGGGAAGAAATAATCATAATTTATTGGTCTAATGCATACAAGTGTATGCAACATATCATATTTCTGACCAACAAATGAAGTTTTGTTCTCATCAGTAATGGTTTAGCTATTTATTGAAGGCATTCAACGCCAAACTATTTCATCAGGATGAATTGTCTGGATTGCACAATCTGAAAGTTATGCTCTTAACTCAATTTTGTTGAGCAAACAACTTTATAAATGTCAAACTATAGGTTGACAATAAATGTACATGTGATTATCTTATTGATGCATCTTTAACATATCACATGAAAGGTGAACGATCCCTTATTCACCTTTTATATTTTCCAGATTTTGAGGGATCCAATCCA
>NW_025817085.1:0-1219 GCF_002878395.1 Capsicum annuum | reverse complement strand
CAAAAATGGGCTCTATGATATTCCTAGGAAAGATTTTAAAACCAAAGAAAACGGACATAACGAGACCACGACGTTAAAACGACTTAATCTTTACAAAAAAAAGTTCTATGTAAAATATTATATATTTTCTAAAATAAATCCTTAAAATTTTTTATTCAACCCCCTTTTTTTCAGATCAATTAATTCACTTAAAAGCCGGTCAACATTCGATATGACATTTTCTATAATGCAACAAGCATCACATAAAATGTACATGATGATCTCGAAAGGTGACCCCTGACCTAGACGGACCCGACCCCAGGGTCGAGCCCCACTAAGTCAAAAATACACGTGATACAAGTAAAACGCAGTCTATTAGGGATAGCCCTGTCTAAGCTCCAGTTATGCTAGGTTCAACCTGGCGGAGTTAGGTCTCTAGACTGTCAATGAAACGAGCGGACAACTCGAGTCCGCAAAGGACAACTTTACCGGTAGCAGGCTTTCCGGCCTCACTGTTGGTCCCTTTCCATCCTAAATCATGGGTGACTACAGAATCCTTCCCAGGAGCGTTGCCGCATCTCTGGTATCTCAAGCTCGGGAGCGTATACTGCATCTCCAAATATACAGTATCTCAAAAGACTCAGATGGGTGTGCGAGAGAAAGACAGTTTATATTGCAATTCAAATAATATCAAAGCGATAAATATGTAGGCAAAGAACACATTTAGGCCAACAATATACAATATCAAAATTAAATAAAGCCAAACAAGTCAATATGAAAGCTCGAATTCTGGTTATATCCCCAGCAGAGTCGCCATCTGTCACACCCCTGTTTTTTACCGCATCTGACCCCGCTAGGGAGTTGGTTTTAGAGAAAACGATTTTTTCAATTAAAGTGACATTTTGAAAAGGGATTATTTTATTTACAGAGTCGCCACTTGGAATTGAGTTTGGGTGTTCCAAGTCACCTCATTGAATCCCTATTCAAAAGGAAATGACTCTTTATTTTCTTTGGTCTGCTTACTAGAAATCCGGATAAGGAATTCTGTTGATCGAGGGGAAGGTGTTAGGCACCCCTCGAGTCCCGTGGTTCTAGCACGGTCGCTTTAATGACTTACGTCTGGCTTAAAATTATCTTTTGGGTATATAATATTTGTTGACCCAAAAGTGACTTCTATCCCGCTTTTAAATTCTTTTAAATATATTTTTTAATTATATTAATGTGTGGCTTGCCGGTAGCA
>NW_025817084.1:0-3082 GCF_002878395.1 Capsicum annuum | reverse complement strand
CTTACTCTGCGTCGACAACTTGGGCAACAACTTCAAGAGTTGCTACATGTGGGGCTAAAAACTTATCCTCCCTAAAGACAGTTAAGTTGCAGTCATAAACCTTAATCTTTCCCCCGTAGAGTAGTAACTCAACAGTGACAAAATGTTTGACTTCCACATTCATGACTGCAAGGATTCTCTTTGCCTTGGTCCGGCTCTTGCCAAGTGGATATGGCCTCTTTCCTCTAACATATTTAACTGCTTCTTCATCCCATTGAAATGTAGAAACTAACTGATCAAGTCTCGGGCCACCGAAATTAGCTTGCTTACGAAGATCAGCGTACCTATCCTTGAAATTATTGTAGAAGTTGAGGTCCATTATCCTATCGACAGCATCATAAGCATTTGGGTACGCTAATTTTCTGCCCCTCATGAGGCAGAGAATTTCATCAACATATTGTGGTATAAGAAGCCAATTAATTTAAATAGGTTCATAATTATAAAGAATAAAAACACAGTAGAAAGAATTTGATGCAGAGGGTTCTCTGAATCAGTTCACAAATTACCCAGCCAACGTAACTCATGCAACAGATGTGTATTATGTTGCAACAGATTACGCATCTGCTGCGTAGATTCTTTTTCATAAAGTATATTAGAAGGCTAGGTTAGAAAAAGTAAACTTACATTATCCTCGTACCACATATGCATATTTGTCATATTCTTGAAGTCTTTGGCCACAAATGAATGAATGGTGTATTCTTTTTGAACCTTTCTCCTGCCATTCATAATTTGTTGCAGTTCCTCCTCCTTCTCATTGCCAAGCACCACGAATAGGTCCACCTTCTTCAGCGTCCCCTAAACTTCAACAACTCTTGGAGCGGGAGGAGTTGTAGTTCTTGTTGTTTTCATAACTGAGAGAATTTGTCAAATTTTTTTTCCATTCCTCCTAACTTCCACTGTAGGAGTGCATGGCTCCCTCACCTTATTGGATGGTATAATACCCCTCCTGGATTTCAACTCCTCGGTAGCTTTAGCAATAGCCTCTAGCTTTCCAAGGAGTTTATCCTCCCTTTCCTTGCACACTTTGCATTTGCAATGAGAACATAAGGGTGAGGAGGGGTGAGAGGGACCACTGTAAGGATGGGAGGGACCAGTGTAGGGGTGAGAGAGACCTGTACAAGTAATGTTTTCAAATGTATTTATTTTTTTCTGAGCTTACTCATAATCACGACTAGCAGTAGCAGCAGCAGTAGGATGGCTGCAACTATCACAAAAAACTCCACCAACAACACCCCCAGAAGAAGCACCTGCATCTGTTGCATTTTAAGGTTGGTCATGAAGAGCTTCAACATTAGGCAGACCTTGCCTAACCGCTCTTCTTATAGATTTTGCTCCAGCCAATTCCTTCTTTATTAACTCCATCTTTGGGTCATCTTTTGTATCAACAAGACCCAGAGTAAGAAAAAAAGTCATCCCTAGCTTATCATCGGTAGGCATAATCTAAGGATGCACAACCTATAAAAAAGACAGGAGGCATTTAAATTATATAATAATAATTTACAGTCAGCCGGGATACATGGACGTTAACACATCCAACTTATGCAATAGATGATCTAGCTGCCACAACAGCTAATCTGTATGTCGTAATAGATTGATAATATGTTGCATCAAATTATACATCTATTGCATAATTTGCATCAGATGGGTAATCCATTGAGTCGGGTTCAGAGAAGTAGAGTAACAAATGATTAATCTATTGCAAAACATGGATCGTTTGTCACAATAAATTACCCATCTATTGCACCAGATGTAGTTGACAGGTAATCTGTTGCAACAGATTAACCACTTTCGCAACAGATGGAACATCTATTTTAATATCTTTTTTTAGGCAAATTATTTTAGTTGAAAGAAGATGTACTGCATCATCCAGAGGATTAAATAGATCAGCATCCTACTCTTTAATATTTTTTGCCTCCTTTGTAGCCGTTAACCACCTAAGAATCCTTGGATGAGAAACCCCATCTGTGTAATCCTTGAACTGCTTTCGGAGGGGAGGAATGACTTCACATGCCCAAGCCTGAAAAATGTAAACATGAAGCAAGCAAAAAAAAAGTCATAATAAGTATATAGTCATTATAAATTAATGGATAGGTAAAACTAGTGATCAATTTTACCATGAAAGCCCAGGGAAAGTCATATAATATGATCGTCCCCGTGGATAGCTTTGTCAGTAAATATTCGACAGTCAAGTAGTAGCTGTCATATCCCCAAAGATATTCATTGAATTTGTCAAAATCATTAGCAAACACTAACAAATCATCTTCTATGACTTTCCTAACGTCTCTTGCCAATAAAACAGAATGGAAAAACCAAACTAAGCACAATTTCTCCCTGCAATGCTATGGTATGCCTTTATCTTCGAGATCTGTCGTCAAATCTACCTCTTTGTAGATACTACGTCCAACAATGCCCAACAACCTATATTTTTCCCTTGCGTTTGTTGGACCCTTTTTGGGGTGTTTCCTTAATGAGAGGTTCTTCTGGACGATCGCATCTCAAGCCCGTCACTATGGAAAACTCTTTCAACCCAAAACAAACTGGCATGCCACAGTAGTTGATCCAGATTTCATCCATCTTTTTTTTGCCCTCCTTCGAATCTTTATCATCCCCAGCATACTTGATCCTACGCTTGAGAAGACCATATACCATGCTCATTGAGAAATGGAGAGTTCGGTCCTTAGGCAACTCGAGAAAGTATGCAAATCAACTCTTGTTAAAAAGTCTGTCTATGTTTACATTCTTCATAATTCTCCTTAATTCATTAAAATGTTTCGCCAACTGACATTTAAGTACAAGATCACCAGTTACTTTGTCAGGGCTATCCATCGGCATCGCAACTCAAAACCTATCAATACTAATGGTTTTTACAAAATCATGTTGGGATTTTGATATTATTTCATCCCTCTTTGGTGAGCAGGAGTTATTACTTTCCTCGGCTTCATTTTTCCCCGATTGAAATTGTTCAGAAAGTTCCTCTAAATCTATCTGTACTCTAGCCATTTTTGTTGGGTAGTCAGAAGTTGATCTACTTTTAGTTTCTTTT
>NW_025817083.1:0-1337 GCF_002878395.1 Capsicum annuum | reverse complement strand
GGGCTTTTTAATGAAGTCTGAGTAACCAACATAGCTATGTCATGCCATAACATTAAATAAAGTGATTATTGGGATGTAACCCGTGGTTTTATACTTATTACTTTTGTAGGTATGCATTACTTATGTAAGATTATGTAAGAAACAAAGTTTAGAATTGGACTTAACACTAAACCCGTAAGAGGATTACAGAATCATTGGAAGAGCCCACGATCATGGGTTTAGTCATCTGCTTACATTAAAATAAAGTCCTATATGGTTAAATTTTGGGAGTTATCCTACTACGAGTGACAATGGTCGTACCTAGATGTCACGATCATGGCGTCTATCGTCTAATCAAACTCTTGAAAACTAACAATCAGAATATAAGCCTATGATTTTAAGAAATAATCATGGTTAGATATCATGATTGTCCTTAAGGAGGTTCCTAGGTAAGTTTCCTTAAAACCCACATAGTATGATAAAGTGTCACGATTGTGGTTTGATACCATTATCATAGAAGACTCCTATCTGTGTTTTCCACTCAAATAATAAGGATTTGATCTGAATCAACCTACTTAGGGTTTAAATATTTAAACCCTATGATTGAGACCCAATCTGATGCTCTAATAATTTTCTATCATTACAACAAAAAAATGTTTCACTCTCAAATAATCAGAAGAGAAAAACCAAGTGCATACCTATGATTTGTACTTTTAAAGCTACTTCTCAAGTTTCAAAACTAGTCTCTCCTATTATTTTTCAAATCAAATCTCAAACTTAAGTACTCAATCAAATCTTTATTGTGTTGTGACCAATTGTTTTCATGAGGGAAACATAGTAATGAGAGTACTAAAAATTACTTATGGGTCTGAGTTTTTGTGTGATTTCAAGCGTAGGTGAAGTTTGAGTACTCATTTGTGCAAAAATATTAGTCAACACTAGTCTCAAATTGTGTATATGAGGGCCAAAATTTATTGTTGAAATTTCTAAATGCCAGTGTACTCCACCACACAACCTACGATTGTGGTATCTACATACAGTCATAGGTTGGGTCCTTGTGGGGTACCATTTTTGATTTTATAAGTGCTAATATATGAGCATATCCCATGATAATCCTATCGTGGTATAGTCGTGGTATGTACTCATATGGTGCGACATTCTTATAGTATCATGAGATTGTTTTAATGATAAAAGGTGTACTTATTCTTTCATTGCACAATTATATGAACTATTCATCTGATGTAATGTTTCCCTAGTACTTTTAGAGAACCCTTTCTACGATCAGAAGGTATGAACATACCTTCAGGGCATGATCGTAGGAAGGGTCATCTGAGTATATTCCTATACTTGTAAAACTA
>NW_025817082.1:0-1385 GCF_002878395.1 Capsicum annuum | reverse complement strand
TATTACACTAGCTTTTAACCAACATTGCGGTTCATTTGCTGATTCTGCTGATTGCATGCTACATAATTCTGATTGGGTTATAATTAATGATCTTGTTATGTTTTTAGAAAAATTTTATGTAGCTACGGTTGAATTTTTCGATGCTTATTATCCTACTGTTTGTAATAGTTTGGCATATATAGCCAATATTTCTGGTTTGCTCAAAGAATATAAAAATAAAGAAGGTTATAAAGAAGCTGTTGGCGCCATGTTTACGAAATTTAAAAAATATTTTTTCCCGATTCTCCCTATTTACTTGGTTGGTGCTATGCTAAATCCGTGCATGAAATATAATAATATGTGTCAAATTAGTACTCTTATTTATACTAACTTAGAGATAAATACTAACCATGATTCTGAACAAGTACAACCTGATTTGTGAACGGCAACGGCTGATGCAAAGTATTACATAGAAAAATTATATAATTACTATGTTGATTTATTTGATTTAGCCGTACCTACAAATATCACTCCAACTGTCGCTCTTCATCCTCTCGAGGAGCCATCATCTTCTAAAAGTGGAACAGTGTTGATGAGAGAACTTACACATCAACTTATCGAAAAGAGCTGAAATATTATCTTCGGACGGCACCAGAGGATCGCAGACGACGGATCAACATGTTGGATTGGTGGAGGAGTAATGAAACACAATATCTTATGCTTTCAAGATTAGCTAGAGATATCTTGAATGTTCCAATATCAACCGTTGCATCAGAGAGCGCCTTTAGTCAGGGACGACAGCAACTTGGAGACAACCGACACTCATTGGGAAGCAATGCAATAAATGTTCTAGTTTACCTCAGAGATTGGATTAGAGCGGAAAGAAGAAACCATGGAATGGAACCGGAGCCGAGCAACGAGCTGAAACTTGAAGAAATTATGACTTCACGAGAGAACTCAGCAGAATCAAGTCCAATGCACGGTTTTGCCCCCGTTGACTTCGACTATCCTATGCAAGTTCTCATTAATATTAACATGAATGAGTTGGAAAAAATGATGCATAATTTATAGATTTTTCATTCATGTAAATTATAAATTTTGGATCATTTTGCAATCAATAAAATTCCCCAAATTCATTCACTCCTTAGTCCTTGCTTTTTACATTTTTTCATTTAACGATTTAAAATTTTAAATTGAATTTCTAGTTTTCTACGTTAAATTAAAAACTTACTTCTAATATATTATTAATTTACTACCAAATATTATTAATTTATTATATTAAGTAGCATATGTTTTGTATATTTGTGCATATATCTTCTATAGAAGTGTATATTTAACGTATACATGTGTATATGTTTTATAAATTAGTATATACTTATATACTAATTTATAAAACATATACACAT
>NW_025817081.1:0-1069 GCF_002878395.1 Capsicum annuum | reverse complement strand
AATTATGTTTGATCTTTGATGTTTTAATCCATATTTAATTTTCATTCCATCTATTATCTTCTCAACAAACATTTAGACGATTCGACGTAAAAAGGAATAATTTAGAATCCAGTAGCAATAGCAAGATTTATCTGTTGGGTTTGTGGCAGGGGTTGATTTGTGTTGTTTCAAACAGATTAATCATTCGTTACAACAGATAATTAGTTTGGTGCAACAGATAAACATTCTAATGCAGCAGATAATTAGTCTGGTGCAACATATAAACATCCTGATACAACAGATAATACGTCTGATGCAACAGATAATACGATGATACAACAGATAAATAGTCTGATGCAACAGATTACTCATTTGATGCACCTGATGATTGATCTGTTCAAATTGTAGGCACTTGTGCTGGATTCATAATCGGGGTTCTATCCGTTGTTGGAAAAACAGAAGTGTACTCAGATGACAAATACGAATAAAAATCATAATTTTACTTACCAAAGCAACTTATGAAGTAATGCCAAAGTGGAAAGTGATATAGTAAACAAAATTTAACCTAAGAAATTGGTCAGATCGCAGCAGTAGCGTTGTACCAACAACAACAACAACAAATGGTCGACAAGAAGAAGATGAAACAGAAGATGATGAATAAAGTAGAAGAAACAGAAACAATTAACAACAAAAATCGCTAAGAGAGAGAAAACAACAATGGATGAGAAAAGAGAGAAAGACGCCTTTTTTCCCTCTGTTTTCTATTATTTTAGGTATACATTGGGATCAAAGTATAAATTTAAAAACTTGTGGGTTATTTTAAAACTTCTCCAACTTTCTTAATACATAATAAAGTAATTATCACTTCCAACTAATAATTAAGACTAGTGTCACCTACACCTCATTTTAAAACTCTTTTCTCACTTGTGGCCCAAACCCCCCAACAAACTCTATTCTATTTGTGGTTTTCATAAAATTAAAGTGCGAAATTACTGAAAAACTTGCAACAAACTGTTGCGGGATTCAAAAATTTGAGATCTTATACGAATTTTATCAGTTCTCGTAAAAAATGGTTTAAGCGATTTTTTTT
>NW_025817080.1:0-2011 GCF_002878395.1 Capsicum annuum | reverse complement strand
TAGGGACTTTAAAGTGGATTTTGTGTATTGAATGTGGTTGGGTTGGTCACTCACTCACTTAAAAATGGTTAAGTGTAGTGAATTTAAAGGGGATTTTGTATTATGAATGTGATTTTGTTTTGAAACTTAATCACTTGAAAATGGTTAAGTGTAAGGACTTTAAAGGGTATTTTTTATTTTGAATGTGGATTGGTTGGAGACTTAGTTACTTGTAAATGGTTAAGTGTAGGGACTTTAAAGGGGATTTTTTGTTTTTAATATGGTTTGGTTGTTGACTTAGTCACTTGAAATTGGTTAGGTTGGGACTTTAAAGCGGATTTTTCATTTTAAATATTGTTTTTTTTTTATACTTAGTCACTAGAAATTGGTTAAGTATAGATACTTTAAGGAGATTTTTTTTGAATTTGTTTTTTTTTTTTATACTTAGTCAGTATAAAATGGTTAAGTGTAGAAACTTGAAATGGGATTTTGTGTATTCAATGTGGTTTGGTTGGCAACTTAGTCACTTGAAAATGGTTAAGTGTAGTGACTTTAATGAGAATTTTTTGTTTTGAATGTGATTTCATTTTGAAACTTAGTCACTTGAAAAAGGTTAAGTGTAGCGACTTTAAAGGGGATTTTTTGTTTTGAATGTGGTTTGGTAATAGTTAAGTTTGGACTTTATAGGGGATTTTTTGTTTTGAATGTGGTAAGGTTGTTGACTTAGTGACATGAAAATGGTTAAGTTGGGACTTTTAATGTGATTTTTTGTTTTAAATGTGCTTAGATTGTTTACTTAGTGACTTGAAAATGGTTAAGTTGGCACTTTAAAGGGGATTTTTGTTTTAAATGTTGTTTTGATTTGATATTTAGTCACTACTAATTTGTTAAGTGTAGGGTCTTTAAAGGAAATTTTTTGTTTTAAATGTAGTTTTGTTTTGATTCTTAGTCAGCATAAAATGGTTAAGTGTAGAGACATTAAAGGGGATTTTGTGTATTGAATGTGATTAGGTTGTTGACTTAGTCACTTCAAAATGGTTATGTGTAGTGACTTTAATGGGGATTTTGTGTTTTGAATGTAATTTTGTTTTGAAACTTAGTCACTTTAAAAGAGTAAAGCGTAGGGACTTTAAAGGGTATTTTTTATATTGAATATGTTTAGTTACTTGAAAACGATTTATTTGGAACTTTAAAGGGGGTTTTTTGTTTTAAATAAAATTTTGTTTTGATATTAAGTCACTAGAAATTGGTTAAGTGTAGGGACTTTAAAGGGGATTTTTTGTTTTGAATGTGGTTTTGTTTTGATACTTAGTCAGTAGCAAATGGTTAAGGGTAGAGGCTTTAAAGGAGATTTTGTGTATTGAATGTGGTTAGGTTGGTGACTTAGTCACTTAAAAATGGTTATGTGTAGTGACTTTAATTGTGATTTTGTATTTTAAATGTGATTTTGTTTTGAAACTTAGTCACTTTAAAATTGTAAAGTGTATGGTCTTTAAAGTTGCTTTTTTATATTGAATATGCTTTGTTTGTTGACTTAGTTACTTGAAAATGATTAATTTGGGAGTTTGAAGGGGATTTTTGGTATTAAATGTAGTTTTGTTTTGATATTTAGTCACTACAAATTGGTTAAGTGTAGGTACTTTAAAGGGGATTTTATGTTTTAAATGTGGTTTTGTTTTGATACTTAGCCAGTATAAAATGGTTAAGTGTAGGGACTTTATAGGGGATTTTGTGTATTAAATGTGGTTAGGTTGGTGACTTAGTCACTTAAAAATGGTTAAGTGTAGTGAATTTAAAGGGGATTTTGTGTTTTGAATGTGATTTTTGTTTGAAACTTAGTCACTTGAAAATGGTTAAGTTTAGGGACTCTAAAGGAGATTATTTTTTTGAATGCGGTTTGATTGGTGACTTTGTCACTTAAAAAATGTTAAGTGTAGGGTCTTTTAAGGGGATTTTAGTTTTGAATGTAGTTTGGTTTGTGACTAAGTTACTTGAAAATGGCTAAGTGTAGGGACTTTAAAGGGAATTTTTT
>NW_025817079.1:0-1312 GCF_002878395.1 Capsicum annuum | reverse complement strand
ACACTATAAAATGTACAAACCACATAAACACACAAAAAAAACAAAACAAAACAAATCAAATAAAATTCAAACCAAAATAATGTCCAGTCCAAATTATACAGTCCAAAAGATAGAAAAATGCGAAAATGTAAATCCTATTCTAAACTAATTTTAGACTGATGCTCTACCCGATGCCTCGGGCCTCCGTCATGAATATCCATCGGGTAAAAATATTTCGGTGAATTCCCCGGCGAATAAACACAAATACCTTGAGGCATTCCCCGGCCAAATGATATATTTGATCCAAAAAGCAATAAAACCAAGCCATTCAACACATGTTTCAAGCATTCAATATTCCACAATTCCTAAAAATTCGCCTACTCCTTATCGTTTGCCTACTCGTTTCGACTTAAAGCATGATACTAACACATTAAATATCAACAATGAATGAAAATATGACAATATTCACTTTTTATCGATTTTTGCAATTCTCGGCCCAAAACAATCCATTATAATTCTCAAATGATGCATCAACACAAGCACCTATCCATCACCAACGGAGAACTCAACATCAAACATTCAATTCAATGTATCAAATATGACAAAACAATGAAATAAAAGATAGTGAATAGAATTGGACCTCGATTTTTATTTCAATCCGTCAAAATTTTGATTGGAGCTTCGACCGGAATAACTCGAACTACAAAGCCTCGACTCCGAACTTGCGAATTGAATAAAACCCAACACTAAACTAATCTTCGAGCAACCCAAACGAGCGTTTCGCTATCGTGGTCGTTTTTTGGTGGAAATGGACGGGAGCGAGTCTACATCAGGGGTTTTGGTTGGTTTCTTTTTGAACTGTTTCGCCAAAATTGACCTGGACAGTTAGATGGAGGGGTTTTCTGGTAGAATCAGCCAAAAACAGGGATGAGGGTGGCTGGAAGTGTATTTCCGGTAGTGAATCCGGCGAGTATGTCGCCGGAAAACCAAACCAAGGGTCGTTTTCCCTCTTTCTCCTCTCTCTCACGTTCACAAATCACTTCTCCCTCAATTCACTGTTTTTCCGTCGATCTCTATCTTTATCTCCCTATCACTCAGTTTTCTCTCACAATCGCTCCATTTTATTTTATTTTTTGTTTTTCTTTTGATTTTTCAATCTAGGTGTGTACCATGTTCGATGGTGAGTGTGCATGGCCTGAGGTGTGTGTGCTCTACTGTGAATTTAGAGATTTTGTACTCGGTGTGTGTGGAATCTTTAATAGGTTCCTTTCTGTTATTTTATTTTTTGTCCTCCCCCTATTATTTGGATGACGATGATATATGGTGAGTATAT